>NW_027477181.1:0-92403 GCF_051020955.1 Megalopta genalis
CGAAGCAAGTGATTTAGCTTCAAATCAATGCGATGTAGGAGGTTTACCTTCAAATCCATGCTTAACAAATAATTTAGCTTCAAACACTTGGGATATAAGTGATATAGCTTCAAAGGCAGACGAAACAAACGTGTTAGCTTCTAATCCATGCGGAACTCATGATTTAGCTTCAAATCAATGCGATGTAGGAGGTTTACCTTCAAATCCATGCTTAACAAATAATTTAGCTTCAAACACTTGAGATATAAGTGATATAGCTTCAAATGCAGACGATCAAACAAGTTAGCAACAAAATCCATGCGATAAACTTGATTTAGCTTCAAATCAATGCGAAGTAGAAGGATTAGCTTCAAATCCATGCAACACAAATGATTTAGCTTCAAATACTTGCGATATAAATGATATAGCTTCAAATGCAGGCGAAACAAACGAGTTAGCTTCTAATCCATGCGAAACTCATGATTTAGCTTCAAATCAATGCGATGTAGAAGGTTTACCTTCAAATCAATGCTTAACAAATAATTTAGCTCCGAACACTTGGCATATAAGTGATATAGCTACAAATGCAGACGATCAAACGAGTTAGCTTCAAAATCCATGCGATAAACTTGATTTAGCTTCAAATCCATGCGTAGTAGAAGGATTAGCTTCAAATCCATGCAACACAAATGATTTAGCTTCAAATACTTGCGATATAAATGATATAGCTTCAAAAGCAGGCCTAACAAACGAGTTAGCTTCTAATCCATGCGAAACTCATGATTTAGCTTCAAATCAATGCGATGTAGAAGGTTTACCTTCAAATCCATGCACAACAAATGATTTAGCTTCAGACACTTGGGATATAAGTGATATAGCTTCAAATGCAGACGATCAAACGAGTTAGCTTCAAGTCCACGCGAAGCAAGTGATTTAGCTTCAAATCAATGCGATGTAGGAGGTTTACCTTCAAATCCATGCTTAGCAAATAATTTAGCTTCAAACACTTGGGATATAAGTGATATAGCTTCAAAGGCAGACGATCAAACGAGTTAGCTTCAAAATTCATGCGATAAACTTGATTTAACTTCAAATCAATGCGAAGTAAAAGGATTGGCTCAAAATCCATGCAACACAAATGATTTAGCTTCAAATACTTGCGATATAAATGATATAGCTTCAAATGCAGGCGAAACAAACGTGTTAGCTTCTAATCCATGCGAAACTCATGATTTAGCTTCAAATCAATGCGATGTTGAAGGTTTACCTACAAATCAATGCTTAACAAATAATTTAGCTTCAAATACTTGCGATATAAATGATATAGCTTCAAATGCAGGCGAAACAAACGAGTTAGCTTCTAATCCATGCGAAACTCATGATTTATCTTCAAATCAATGCGATGTAGAAGGTTTACCTTCAAATCAATGCTTAACAAATAATTTAGCTCCAAACACTTGGCATATAAGTGATATAGCTTCAAATACAGACGATCAAACGAGTTAGCTTCAAAATCCATGCGATAAACTTGATTTAGCTTCAAATCCATGCGTAGTAGTAGGCTTAGCTTCAAATCCATGCGAAACAAATGATTTAGGTTCAGATACTTGCGGTATAAATGATACAGCTTCAAATGCAGACGAAACAAACGAGTTAGCTTCATATCTATGCGAAACACATGATTTAGCTTCAAATCAATGCGATGTAGAAGGTTTACCTTCAAATCCATGCTTAACAAATGATTTAGCTTCAAATACTTGCAATATAAATGATATAGCTTCAAATGCAGGCGAAAGAAACGTGTTAGCTTCTAATCCATGCGAAACTCATGATTTAGCTTCAAATCAATGCGATGTAGAAGGTTTAACTTCAAATCCATGCTTAAAAAATGATTTAGCTTCAAACACTTGGGATATAAGTGATATGGCTTCAAATGCAGACGATCAAACGAGTTAGCTTCAAAATCCATGCGATAAACTTGATTTAGCTTCAAATCCATGCGTAGTAGAAGGATTAGCTTCAAATCCATGCAACACAAATGATTTAGCTTCAAATACTTGCGATATAAATGATATAGCTTCAAATGCAGGCGAATCAAACGTGTTAGCTTCTAATCCATGCGAAACTCATGATTTAGCTTCAAATCAATGCGATGTAGAAGGTTTACCTTCAAATCCATGCTTATCAAATGATTTAGCTTCAAACACTTGGGATATAAGTGATGTAGCTTGAAATACAGACGATCAAACGAGTTAGCTTCTAATCCATGCGAAACTCATGATTTAGCTTCAAATCAATGCGATGTAGGAGGTTTACCTTCAAATCCATGCTTAATAAATAATTTAGCTTCAAACACTTGGGATATAAGTGATATAGCTTCAAATGCAGACGATCAAACAAGTTAGCCACAAAATCCATGCGATAAACTTGATTCAGCTTCAAATCAATGCGAAGTAGAAGGATTAGCTTCAAATCCATGCAACACAAATAATTTAGCTCCAAACACTTGGCATATAAGTGATATAGCTTGAAATACAGACGATCAAACGAGTTAGCTTCAAAATCCATGCGATAAACTTGATTTAGCTTCAAATCCATGCGTAGTAGAAGGATTAGCTTCAAATCCATGCAACACAAATGATTTAGCTTCAAATACTTGCGATATAAATGATATAGCTTCAAATGCAGGCGAATCAAACGAGTTAGTTTCTAATCCATGCGAAACTCATGATTTAGCTTCTAATCAATGCGATGTAGAAGGTTTACCTTCAAATCAATGCTTAACAAATAATTTAGCTTCAAACACTTAGCATATAAGTGATATAGCTTCAAATGCAGACGATCAAACGAGTTAGCTTCAAAATCCATGCGATGAACTTGATTTAGCTTCAAATCCATGCGTAGTAGAAGGATTAGCTTCAAATCCATGCAACACAAATGATTTAGCTTCAAATACTTGCGATATAAATGATATAGCTTCAAATGCAGGCCTAACAAACGAGTTAGCTTCTAATCCATGCGAAACTCATGATTTAGCTTCAAATCAATGCGATGTAGAAGGTTTACCTTCAAATCCATGCACAACAAATGATTTAGCTTCAGACACTTGGGATATAAGTGATATAGCTTCAAATGCAGACGATCAAACGAGTTAGCTTCAAGTCCACGCGAAACAAGTGATTTAGCTTCAGACACTTGCAATATAAGTGATATAGCTTCAAATGCAGAAGAAACAAACGAGTTATCTTCAAATCCATGCCATGCACTTGATTTAGCTGAAAATCAATGCGATGTAGAAGGATGAGCTTCAAATCCATGCAACACAAATGATTTAGCTTCAAATACTTGCGATTTAAATGATATAGCTTCAAATGCCGGCGAAACAAACGGGTTAGCTTCAAAATCCATGCGATAAACTTGATTTAGCTTCAAATCAATGCTATGTAGAAGGTTTACCATAAAATCCATGCTTAAAAAATGATTTAGCTTCAAACACTTGGGATATAAGTGATATGGCTTCAAATGCAGACGATCAAACGAGTTAGCTTCAAAATCCATGCGATAAACTTGATTTAGCTTCAAATCAATGCGATGTAGAAGGTTTACCTTCAAATCCATGCTTAAAAAATGATTTAGCTTCAAACACTTGGGATATAAGTGATATGGCATCAAATGCAGACGATCAAACGAGTTAGCTTCAAAATCCATGCGATAAACTTGATTTAGCTTCAAATCAAGGCGATGTAGAAGGTTTACCTTCAAATCCATGCTTAACAAATGATTTAGCTTCAAATACTTGCGATATAAATGATATAGCTTCAAATGCAGGCGAAACAAACGTGTTAGCTTCTAATCCATGCGAAACTCATGATTTAGCTTCAAATCAATGCGATGTAGGAGGTTTACCTTCAAATCCATGCTTAACAAATAATTTAGCTTCAAACACTTGGGATATAAGTGATATAGCTTCAAATGCAGACGATCAAACAAGTTAGCCACAAAATCCATGCGATAAACTTGATTTAGCTTCAAATCAATGCGAAGTAAAAGGATTGGCTTAAAATTCATGCAACACAAATGATTTAGCTTCAAATACTTGCGATATAAATGATATAGCTTCAAATGCAGGCGAAACAAACGTGTTAGCTTCTAATCCATGCGAAACTCATGATTTAGCTTCACATCAATGCGATGTAGAAGGTTTACCTTCAAATCCTTGTTTAACAAATGATTTAGCTTCAAATACTTGCGATATAAATGATATAGCTTCAAATGCAGGCGAAACAAACGAGTTAGCTTCTAATCCATGCGAATCTCATGATTTAGCTTCAAATCAATGCGATGTAGAAGGTTTACCTTCAAATCAATGCTTAACAAATAATTTAGCTTCAAATACTTGCGATATAAATGATATAGCTTCAAATGCAGGCGAAAGAAACTTCTTAGCTTCTAATCCATGCGAAACTCATGATTTAGCTTCAAATCAATGCTATGTAGAAGGTTTACCATAAAATCCATGCTTAAAAAATGATTTAGCTTCAAACACTTGGGATATAAGTGATATAGGTTCAAATGCAGACGATCAAACAAGTTAGCCACAAAATCCATGCGATAAACTTGATTTAGCTTCAAATCAATGCGAAGTAGAAGGATTAGCTTCAAATCCATGCAACACAAATAATTTAGCTCCAAACACTTGGCATATAAGTGATATAGCTTGAAATACAGACGATCAAACGAGTTAGCTTCAAAATCCATGCGATAAACTTGATTTAGCTTCAAATCCATGCGTAGTAGAAGGATTAGCTTCAAATCCATGCAACACAAATGATTTAGCTTCAAATACTTGCGATATAAATGATATAGCTTCAAATGCAGGCCAAACAAACGAGTTAGCTTCTAATCCATGCGAAACTCATGATTTAGCTTCAAATCAATGCGATGTAGGAGGTTTACCTTCAAATCCATGCTTAACAAATAATTTAGCTTCAAACACTTGGGATATAAGTGATATAGCTTCAAATGCAGAAGATCAAACAAGTTAGCCACAATATCCATGCGATAAACTTGATTTAGCTTCAAATCAATGCGAAGTAGAAGGATTAGCTTCAAATCCATGCAACACAAATGATTTAGCTTCAAATACTTGCGATATAAATGATATAGCTTCAAATGCAGGCGAATCAAACGAGTTAGTTTCTAATCCATGCGAAACTCATGATTTAGCTTCAAATCAATGCGATGTAGAAGGTTTACCTTCAAATCAATGCTTAACAAATAATTTAGCTTCAAACACTTGGCATATACGTGATATAGCTTCAAATGCAGACGATCAAACGAGTTAGCTTCAAAATCCATGCGATGAACTTGATTTAGCTTCAAATCCATGCGATGTAGAAGGTTTACCTTCAAATCCATGCACAACAAATGATTTAGCTTCAGACACTTGGGATATAAGTGATATAGCTTCAAATGCAGACGATCAAACGAGTTAGCTTCAAGTCCACGCGAAACAAGTGATTTAGCTTCAGACACTTGCAATATTATTGATATAGCTTCAAATGCAGAAGAAACAAACGAGTTATCTTCAAATCCATGCCATGCACTTGATTTAGCTGAAAATCAATGCGATGTAGAAGGATGAGCTTCAAATCCATGCAACACAAATGATTTAGCTTCAAATACTTGCGATTTAAATGATATAGCTTCAAATGCCGGCGAAACAAACGGGTTAGCTTCAAAATCCATGCGATAAACTTGATTTAGCTTCAAATCAATGCTATGTAGAAGGTTTACCATAAAATCCATGCTTAAAAAATGATTTAGCTTCAAACACTTGGGATATAAGTGATATGGCTTCAAATGCAGACGATCAAACGAGTTAGCTTCAAAATCCATGCGATAAACTTGATTTAGCTTCAAATCAATGCGATGTAGAAGGTTTACCTTCAAATCCATGCTTAAAAAATGATTTAGCTTCAAACACTTGGGATATAAGTGATATGGCATCAAATGCAGACGATCAAACGAGTTAGCTTCAAAATCCATGCGATAAACTTGATTTAGCTTCAAATCAAGGCGATGTAGAAGGTTTACCTTCAAATCCATGCTTAACAAATGATTTAGCTTCAAATACTTGCGATATAAATGATATAGCTTCAAATGCAGGCGAAACAAACGTGTTAGCTTCAAAATCCATGCGATAAACTTGATTTAGCTTCAAATCAATGCGATGTAGAAGGTTTACCTTCAAATCCATGCTTAAAAAATGATTTAGCTTCAAACACTTGGGATATAAGTGATATGGCATCAAATGCAGACGATCAAACGAGTTAGCTTCAAAATCCATGCGATAAACTTGATTTAGCTTCAAATCAATGCGATGTAGGAGGTTTACCTTCAAATCCATGCTTAACAAATAATTTAGCTTCAAACACTTGGGATATAAGTGATATAGCTTCAAATGCAGACGATCAAACAAGTTAGCCACAAAATCCATGCGATAAACTTGATTTAGCTTCAAATCAATGCGAAGTAAAAGGATTGGCTTAAAATTCATGCAACACAAATGATTTAGCTTCAAATACTTGCGATATAAATGATATAGCTTCAAATGCAGGCGAAACAAACGTGTTAGCTTCTAATCCATGCGAAACTCATGATTTAGCTTCAAATCAATGCGATGTAGAAGGTTTACCTTCAAATCCTTGTTTAACAAATGATTTAGCTTCAAATACTTGCGATATAAATGATATAGCTTCAAATGCAGGCGAAACAAACGAGTTAGCTTCTAATCCATGCGAATCTCATGATTTAGCTTCAAATCAATGCGATGTAGAAGGTTTACCTTCAAATCAATGCTTAACAAATAATTTAGCTTCAAATACTTGCGATATAAATGATATAGCTTCAAATGCAGGCGAAACAAACGAGTTAGCTTCTAATCCATGCGAAACTCATGATTTAGCTTCAAATCAATGCGATGTAGAAGGTTTACCTTCAAATCCTTGTTTAACAAATGATTTAGCTTCAAATACTTGCGATATAAATGATATAGCTTCAAATGCAGGCGAAACAAACGAGTTAGCTTCTAATCCATGCGAATCTCATGATTTAGCTTCAAATCAATGCGATGTAGAAGGTTTACCTTCAAATCAATGCTTAACAAATAATTTAGCTTCAAATACTTGCGATATAAATGATATAGCTTCAAATGCAGGCGAAACAAACGAGTTAGCTTCTAATCCATGCGAAACTCATGATTTAGCTTCAAATCAATGCGATGTAGAAGGTTTACCTTCAAATCAATGCTTAACAAATAATTTAGCTCCAAACACTTGGCATATAAGTGATATAGCTTGAAATACAGACGATCAAACGAGTTAGCTTCAAAATCCATGCGATAAACTTGATTTAGCTTCAAATCCATGCGTAGTAGAAGGATTAGCTTCAAATCCATGCAACACAAATGATTTAGCTTCAAATACTTGCGATATAAATGATATAGCTTCAAATGCAGGCCAAACAAACGAGTTAGCTTCTAATCCATGCGAAACTCATGATTTAGCTTCAAATCAATGCGATGTAGAAGGTTTACCTTCAAATCCTTGTTTAACAAATGATTTAGCTTCAAATCTTGCGATATAAATGATATAGCTTCAAATGGAGGCGAAACAAACGAGTTAGTTTCTAATCCATGCGAAACTCATGATTTAGCTTCAAATCAATGCGATGTAGAAGGTTTACCTTCAAATCAATGCTTAACAAATAATTTAGCTTCAAATACTTGCGATATAAATGATATAGCTTCAAATGCAGGCGAAAGAAACTTCTTAGCTTCTAATCCATGCGAAACTCATGATTTAGCTTCAAATCAATGCTATGTAGAAGGTTTACCATAAAATCCATGCTTAAAAAATGATTTAGCTTCAAACACTTGGGATATAAGTGATATGGCTTCAAATGCAGACGTTCAAACGAGTTAGCTTCAAAATCCATGCGATAAACTTGATTTAGCTTCAAATCAATGCGATGTAGAAGGTTTACCTTCAAATCCATGCTTAAAAAATGATTTAGCTTCAAACACTTGGGATATAAGTGATATGGCATCAAATGCAGACGATCAAACGAGTTAGCTTCAAAATCCATGCGATAAACTTGATTTAGCTTCAAATCAAGGCGATGTAGAAGGTTTACCTTCAAATCCATGCTTAACAAATGATTTAGCTTCAAATACTTGCGATATAAATGATATAGCTTCAAATGCAGGCGAAACAAACGTGTTAGCTTCTAATCCATGCGAAACTCATGATTTAGCTTCAAATCAATGCGATGTAGGAGGTTTACCTTCAAATCCATGCTTAACAAATAATTTAGCTTCAAACACTTGGGATATAAGTGATATAGCTTCAAATGCAGAAGATCAAACAAGTTAGCCACAAAATCCATGCGATAAACTTGATTTAGCTTCAAATCAATGCGAAGTAAAAGGATTGGCTTAAAATTCATGCAACACAAATGATTTAGCTTCAAATACTTGCGATATAAATGATATAGCTTCAAATGCAGGCGAAACAAACGTGTTAGCTTCTAATCCATGCGAAACTCATGATTTAGCTTCAAATCAATGCGATGTAGAAGGTTTAACTTCAAATCAATGCTTAAAAAATGATTTAGCTTCAAGCACTTGGGATATAAGTGATATGGCTTCAAATGCAGACGATCAAACGAGTTAGCTTCAAAATCCATGCGATAAACTTGATTTAGCTTCAAATCAATGCGATGTAGAAGGTTTAACTTCAATCCATGCTTAAAAAATGATTTAGCTTCAAACACTTGGGATATAAGTGATATGGCTTCAAATACTGACGATCAAACGAGTTAGCTTCAAAATCCATGCGATAAACTTGATTTAGCTTCAAATCAATGCGATGTAGAAGGTTTACCTTCAAATCCATGCAACACAAATGATTTAGCTTCAAATACTTGCGATATAAATGATATAGCTTCAAATGCAGGCGAAACAAACGAGTTAGCTTCTAATCCATGCGAAACTCATGATTTAGCTTCAAATCAATGCGATGTAGAAGGTTTACCTTCAAATCCATGCTTAAAAAATGATTTAGCTTCAAACACTTGGGATATAAGTGATATGGCATCAAATGCAGACGATCAAACGAGTTAGCTTCAAAATCCATGCGATAAACTTGATTTAGCTTCAAATCAAGGCGATGTAGAAGGTTTACCTTCAAATCCATGCTTAACAAATGATTTAGCTTCAAATACTTGCGATATAAATGATATAGCTTCAAATGCAGGCGAAACAAACGTGTTAGCTTCTAATCCATGCGAAACTCATGATTTAGCTTCAAATCAATGCGATGTAGGAGGTTTACCTTCAAATCCATGCTTAACAAATAATTTAGCTTCAAACACTTGGGATATAAGTGATATAGCTTCAAATGCAGAAGATCAAACAAGTTAGCCACAAAATCCATGCGATAAACTTGATTTAGCTTCAAATCAATGCGAAGTAAAAGGATTGGCTTAAAATTCATGCAACACAAATGATTTAGCTTCAAATACTTGCGATATAAATGATATAGCTTCAAATGCAGGCGAAACAAACGTGTTAGCTTCTAATCCATGCGAAACTCATGATTTAGCTTCAAATCAATGCGATGTAGAAGGTTTAACTTCAAATCAATGCTTAAAAAATGATTTAGCTTCAAGCACTTGGGATATAAGTGATATGGCTTCAAATGCAGACGATCAAACGAGTTAGCTTCAAAATCCATGCGATAAACTTGATTTAGCTTCAAATCAATGCGATGTAGAAGGTTTAACTTCAATCCATGCTTAAAAAATGATTTAGCTTCAAACACTTGGGATATAAGTGATATGGCTTCAAATACTGACGATCAAACGAGTTAGCTTCAAAATCCATGCGATAAACTTGATTTAGCTTCAAATCAATGCGATGTAGAAGGTTTACCTTCAAATCCATGCAACACAAATGATTTAGCTTCAAATACTTGCGATATAAATGATATAGCTTCAAATGCAGGCGAAACAAACGAGTTAGCTTCTAATCCATGCGAAACTCATGATTTAGCTTCAAATCAATGCGATGTAGAAGGTTTACCTTCAAATCCATGCTTAACAAATAAGTTAGCTTCAAACACTTGGGATATAAGTGATATAGCTTCAAATGCAGACGATCAAACAAGTTAGCCACAAAATCCATTCGATAAACTTGATTTAGCTTCAAATCAATGCGAAGTAGAAGGATTAGCTTCAAATCCGTGAAACACAAATGATTTAGCTTCAAATACTTGCGATATAAATGATATAGCTTCAAATGCAGGCGAAACAAACGAGTTAGCTTCTAATCCATGCGAAACTCATGATTTAGCTTCAAATCAATGCGATGTAGAAGGTTTAACATCAAATTCATGCTTAAAAAATGATTTAGCTTCAAGCACTTGGGATATAAGTGATATGGCTTCAAATGCAGACGATCAAACGAGTTAGCTTCAAAATCCATGCGGTAAACTTGATTTAGCTTCAAATCAATGCGATGTAGAAGGTTTACCATAAAATCCATGCTTAACAAATGATTTAGCTTCAAATACTTGCGATATAAATGATATAGCTTCAAATGCAGGCGAAAGAAACGGGTTAGCTTCTAATCCATGCGAAACTCATGATTTAGCTTCAAATCAATGCGATGTAGAAGGTTTAACTTCAAATCCATGCTTAAAAAATGATTTAGCTCCAAACACTTGGCATATAAGTGATATAGCTTCAAATACAGACGATCAAACGAGTTAGCTTCAAAATCCATGCGATAAACTTGATTTAGCTTCAAATCAATGCGAAGTAGAAGGATTAGCTTCAAATCCATGCAACACAAATAATTTAGGTTCAAATACTTGCGATATAAATGATATAGCTTCAAATGCAGGCGAAACGAACGAGTTAGCTTCTAATCCATGCGAAACTCATGATTTAGCTTCAAATCCATACTTAAAAAATGATTTAGCTTCAAATACTTGGGATATAAGTGATATGTCATCAAATGCAGACGATCAAACGAGTTAGCTTCAAAATCCATGCGATAAACTTGATTTAGCTTCAAATCAATGCGAAGTAGAAGGATTAGCTTCAAATCCGTGAAACACAAATGATTTAGCTTCAAATACTTGCGATATAAATGATATAGCTTCAAATGCAGGCGAAACAATCTAGTTAGCTTCTAATCCATGCGAAACTCATGATTTAGCTTCAAATCAATGCGATGTAGAAGGTTTAACTTCAAATCCATGCTTAAAAAATGATTTAGCTTCAAGCACTTGGGATATAAGTGATATGGCTTCAAATGCAGACGATCAAACGAGTTAGCTTCAAAATCCATGCGATAAACTTGATTTAGCTTCAAATCAATGCGATGTAGAAGGTTTAACTTCAAATCCATGCTTAAAAAATGATTTAGCTTCAAACACTTGGGATATAAGTGATATGGCTTCAAATGCTGACGATCAAACGAGTTAGCTTCAAAATCCATGCGATAAACTTGATTTAGCTTCAAATCAATGCGATGTAGAAGGTTTACCTTCAAATCCATGCAACACAAATGATTTAGCTTCAAATACTTGCGATATAAATGATATAGCTTCAAATGCAGGCGAAACAAACGAGTTAGCTTCTAATCCATGCGAAACTCATGATTTAGCTTCAAATCAATGCGATGTAGAAGGTTTACCTTCAAATCCATGCTTAACAAATAAGTTAGCTTCAAACACTTGGGATATAAGTGATATAGCTTCAAATGCAGACGATCAAACAAGTTAGCCACAAAATCCATTCGATAAACTTGATTTAGCTTCAAATCAATGCGAAGTAGAAGGATTAGCTTCAAATCCGTGAAACACAAATGATTTAGCTTCAAATACTTGCGATATAAATGATATAGCTTCAAATGCAGGCGAAACAAACGAGTTAGCTTCTAATCCATGCGAAACTCATGATTTAGCT
Organism: Megalopta genalis; assembly: GCF_051020955.1. Lineage (NCBI taxonomy): Eukaryota > Metazoa > Arthropoda > Insecta > Hymenoptera > Halictidae > Megalopta > Megalopta genalis. The sequence continues at coordinate 12,016 of NW_027477181.1, forward strand.
TCAAATCAATGCGATGTAGAAGGTTTAACTTCAAATCCACGCTTAAAAAATGATTTAGCTTCAAACACTTGGGATATAAGTGATATGGCTTCAAATGCAGACGATCAAACGAGTTAGCTTCAAAATCCATGCGATAAACTTGATTTAGCTTCAAATCAATGCGATGTAGAAGGTTTACCTTCAAATCCATGCAACACAAATGATTTAGCTTCAAATACTTGCGATATAAATGATATAGCTTCAAATGCAGGCGAAACAAACGTGTTAGCTTCTAATCCATGCGAAACTCATGATTTAGCTTCAAATCAATGCGATGTAGAAGGTTTACCTTCAAATCCATGCTTAACAAATAATTTAGCTTCAAACACTTGGGATATAAGTGATATAGCTTCAAATGCAGACGATCAAACAAGTTAGCCACAAAATCCATTCGATAAACTTGATTTAGCTTCAAATCAATGCGAAGTAGAAGGATTAGCTTCAAATCCGTGAAACACAAATGATTTAGCTTCAAATACTTGCGATATAAATGATATAGCTTCAAATGCAGGCGCAACAAACGAGTTAGCTTCTAATCCATATGAAACTCATGATTTAGCTTCAAATCAATGCGATGTAGAAGGTTTAACTTCAAATCCATGCTTAAAAAATGATTTAGCTTCAAGCACTTGGGATATAAGTGATATGGCTTCAAATGCAGACGATCAAACGAGTTAGCTTCAAAATCCATGCGATAAACTTGATTTAGCTTCAAATCAATGCGATGTAGAAGGTTTAACTTCAAATCTATGCTTAAAAAATGATTTAGCTTCAAACACTTGGGATATAAGTGATATGGCTTCAAATGCACACGATCAAACGAGTTGGCTTCAAAATCCATGCGATAAACTTGATTTAGCTTCAAATCAATGCGATGTAGAAGGTTTACCTTCAAATCCATGCTTAACAAATGATTTAGCTTCAAATACTTGCGATATAAATGATATAGCTTCAAATGCAGGCGAAACAAACGCGTTAGCTTCTAATCCATGCGAAACTCATGATTTAGCTTCAAATCAATGCGATGTAGAAGGTTTACCTTCAAATCCATGCTTAACAAATGATTTAGCTTCAAATACTTGCGATATAAATGATATAGCTTCAAATGCAGGCGAAACAAACGAGTTAGCTTCTAATCCATGCGAAACTCATGATTTAGCTTCAAATCAATGCGATGTAGAAGGTTTACCTTCAAATCCATGCTTAAAAAATGATTTAGCTTCAAACTCTTGGGATATAAGTGATATGTCATCAAATGCAGACGATCAAACGAGTTAGCTTCAAAATCCATGCGATAAACTTGATTTAGCTTCAAATCAATGCGAAGTAGAAGGATTAACTTCAAATCCGTGAAACACAAATGATTTAGCTTCAAATACTTGCGATATAAATGATATAGCTTCAAATGCAGGCGAAACAAACGAGTTAGCTTCTAATCCATGCGAAACTCATGATTTAGCTTCAAATCAATGCGATGTAGAAGGTTTAAATTCAAATCCATGCTTAACAAATGATTTCGCTTCAAATACTTGCGATATAAATGATATAGCTTCAAATGCAGGCGAAACAAACGTGTTAGCTTCTAATCAATGCGAAACTCATGATTTAGCTTCAAATCAATGCGATGTAGGAGGTTTACCTTCAAATCCATGCTTAACAAATAATTTAGCTTCAAACACTTGGGATATAAGTGATATAGCTTCAAAGGCAGACGATCAAACGAGTTAGCTTCAAAATTCATGCGATAAACTTAATTTAGCATCAAATCAATGCGAAGTAGAAGGATTGGCTTAAAATCCATGCAACACAAATTATTTATCTTCAAATACTTGCGATATAAATGATATAGCTTCAAATGCAGGCGAAACAAACGTGTTAGCTTCTAATCCATGCGAAACTCATTATTTAGCTTCAAATCAATGCGATGTAGAAGGTTTACCTTCAAATCCATGCTTAACAAATGATTTAGCGTCAAATACTTGAGATATAAATGATATAGCTTCAAATGCAGGCGAAACAAACGAGTTAGCTTCTAATCCATGCGAAACTCATGATTTAGCTTCAAATCAATGCGATGTAGAAGGTTTAACTTCAAATCCATGCTTAAAAAATGATTTAGCTTCAAACACTTGGGATATAAGTGATATGACTTCAAATGCAGACGATCAAACGAGTTAGCTTCAAAATCCATGCGATAAACTTGATTTAGCTTCAAATCAATGCGATGTAGAAGGTTTACCTTCAAATCCATGTTTAACAAATGATTTAGCTTCAAATACTTGCGATATAAATGATATAGCTTCAAATGCAGGCGACACAAACGTGTTAGCTTCTAATCCATGCGAAACTCATGATTTAGCTTCAAATCAATGCGATGTAGAAGGTTTACCTTCAAATCCATGCTTAACAAATGATTTAGCTTCAAATACTTGCGATATAAATGATATAGCTTCAAATGCAGGCGAAACAAACGTGTTAGCTTCTAATAAATGCGAAACTCATGATTTAGCTTCAAATCAATACGATGTAGGAGGTTTACCTTCAAATCCATGCTTAACAAATAATTTAGCTTCAAATACTTGCGATATAAATGATATAGCTTCAAATGCAGGCGAAACAAACGAGTTAGCTTCTAATCCATGCGAAACTCATGATTTAGCTTCAAATCAATGCGATGTAGAAGGTTTACCTTCAAATCCATGCTTAACAAACAATTTAGCTTCAAACACTTGGGATATAAGTGATATAGCTTCAAATGCAGACGATCAAACAAGTTAGCCACAAAATCCATTCGATAAACTTGATTTAGCTTCAAATCAATGCGAAGTAGAAGGATTAGCTTCAAATCCGTGAAACACAAATGATTTAGCTTCAAATACTTGCGATATAAATGATATAGCTTCAAATGCAGGCGAAACAAACGAGTTAGCTTCTAATCCATATGAAACTCATGATTTAGCTTCAAATCAATGCGATGTAGAAGGTTTACCTTGAAATCCATGCTTAACAAATGATTTAGCTTCAAATACTTGCGATATAAATGATATAGCTTCAAATGCAGGCGAAACAAACGTGTTAGCTTCTAATCCATGCGAAACTCATGATTTAGCTTCAAATCAATACGATGTAGGAGGTTTACCTTCAAATCCATGCTTAACAAATAATTTAGCTTCAAAGACTTGGGATATAAGTGATATAGCTTCAAATGCAGACGATCAAACAAGTTAGCCACAAAATCCATGCGATAAACTTGATTTAGCTTCAAATCAATGCGAAGTAGAAGGATTAGCTTCAAATCCATGCAACACAAATGATTTAGCTTCAAATACTTGCGATATAAATGATATAGCTTCAAATGCAGGCGAAACAAACGAGTTAGCTTCTAATCCATGCGAAACTCATGATTTAGCTTCAAATCAATGCGATGTAGAAGGTTTAAATTCAAATCCATGCTTAACAAATGATTTCGCCTCAAATACTTGCGATATAAATGATATAGCTTCAAATGCAGGCGAAACAAACGTGTTAGCTTCTAATCAATGCGAAACTCATGATTTAGCTTCAAATCAATGCGATGTAGGAGGTTTACCTTCAAATCCATGCTTAACAAATAATTTAGCTTCAAACACTTGGGATATAAGTGATATAGCTTCAAATGCAGACGATCAAACAAGTTAGCCACAAAATCCATGCGATAAACTTGATTTAGCTTCAAATTAATGCGAAGTAGAAGGATTAGCTTCAAATCCATGCAACACAAATGATTTAGCTTCAAATGCAGGCGAAACAAACGTGTTAGCTTCTAATCAATGCGAAACTCATGATTTAGCTTCAAATCAATGCGATGTAGGAGGTTTACCTTCAAATCCATGCTTAACAAATAATTTAGCTTCAAACACTTGGGATATAAGTGATATAGCTTCAAAGGCAGACGATCAAACGAGTTTGCTTCAAAATTCATGCGATAAACTGAATTTAGCTTCAAATCAATGCGAAGTAGAAGGATTGGCTTAAAATCCATGCAACACAAATTATTTAGCTTCAAAAACTTGCGATATAATCGATATAGCTTCAAATGCAGGTGAAACAAACGTGTTAGCTTCTAATCCATGCGAAACTCATGATTTAGCTTCAAATCAATGCGATGTAGAAGGTTTACCTTCAAATCCATGCTTAAAAAATGATTTAGCTTCAAACACTTGGGATATAAGTGATATAGCTTCAAATGCAGACGATCAAACAAGTTAGCCACAAAATCCATGCGATAAACTTGATTTAGCTTCAAATCAATGTGAAGTAGAAGGATTAGCTTCAAATCCATGCAACACAAATGATTTAGCTTCAAATACTTACGATATAAATGATATAGCTTCAAATGCAGGCCTAACAAACGAGTTAGCTTCTAATACATGCGAAACTCATGATTTAGCTGCAAATCAATGCGATGTAGAAGGTTTACCTTCAAATCCATGCACAACAAATGATTTAGCTTCAAATACTTGCGATATATATGATATAGCTTCAAATGCAGGCGAAACAAACGTGTTAGCTTCTAATCCATGCGAAACACATGATTTAGCTACAAATCAATGCGATGTAGAAGGTTTAACTTCAAATCCATGCTTAAAAAATGATTTAGCTTCAAACACTTGGGATATAAGTGATATGGCATCAAATGCAGACGATCAAACGAGATAGCTTCAAAATCAATGCGATAAACTTGATATAGCTTCAAATCAATGCGAAGTAGAAGGATTAGCTTCAAATCCGTGGAACACAAATGATTTAGCTTCAAATACTTGCGATATAAATGATATAGCTTCAAATGCAGGCGAAACAAACGTGTTAGCTTCTAATCCATGCGAAACTCATGATATAGCTTCAAATCAATGCTATGTAGAAGATTTACCTCCAAATCCATGCTTAACAAATAATTTAGCTTCAAATACTTGCGATATAAGTGATATGGCTTCAAATGCAGACGATCAAACGAGTTAGCTTCAAAATCCATGCGATAAACTTGATTTAGCTTCAAATCAAAGCGATGTAGAAGGATTAGCTTCAAATCCGTGAAACACAAATGATTTAGCTTCAAATACTTGCGATATAAATGATATAGCTTCAAATGCAGGCGAAACAAACGTGTTAGCTTCTAATCCATGCGAAAGTCATGATGTAGCTTCAAATCAATGCGATGTAGAAGGTTTACCTTCACATCCATGCTTAAAAAATGATTTAGCTTCAAACACTTGTGATATAAGTGATATGGCATCAAATGCAGACGATCAAACGAGATAGCTTCAAAATCCATGCGATAAACTTGACTTAGCTTCAAATCAATGCGAAGTAGAAGGATTAGCTTCAAATCCGTGGAACACAAATGATTTAGCTTCAAATACTTGCGATATAAGTGATATGGCTTCAAATGCAGACGATCAAACGAGTTAGCTTCAAAATCCATGCGATAAACTTGATTTAGCTTCAAATCAATGCGATGTAGAAGGTTTACCTTCAAATCCATGCTTAACAAATGATTTAGCTTCAAATACTTGCGATATAAATGATATAGCTTCAAATGCAGGCGAAACAAACGTGTTATCTTCTAATCCGTGCGAAACTCATGATTTAGCTTCAAATCAATGTTATGTAGAAGATTTACCTCCAAATCCATGCTTAAAAAATGATTTAGCTTCAAACACTTGGGATATAAGTGATATGGCATCAAATGCAGACGATCAAACGAGATAGCTTCAAAATCAATGCGATAAACTTGATATAGCTTCAAATCAATGCGAAGTAGAAGGATTAGCTTCAAATCCGTGGAACACAAATGATTTAGCTTCAAATACTTGCGATATATATGATATAGCTTCAAATGCAGGCGAAACAAACGTGTTAGCTTCTAATCCATGCGAAACTCATGATATAGCTTCAAATCAATGCTATGTAGAAGATTTACCTCCAAATCCATGCTTAACAAATAATTTAGCTTCAAATACTTGCGATATAAGTGATATGGCTTCAAATGCAGACGATCAAACGAGTTAGCTTCAAAATCCATGCGATAAACTTGATTTAGCTTCAAATCAATGCGATGTAGAAGGTTTACCTTCAAATCCATGCTTAACAAATGATTTAGCTTCAAATACTTGCGATATAAATGATATAGCTTCAAATGCAGGCGAAACAAACGTGTTATCTTCTAATCCATGCGAAACTCATGATTTAGCTTCAAATCAATGCGATGTAGAAGGTTTACCTTCAAATCCATGCTTAACAAATGATTTAGCTTCAAACACTTGGGATATAAGTGATATAGCTTCAAAGGCAGACGATCAAACGAGTTAGCTTCAAAATTAATGCGATAAACTTGATTTAGCTTCAAATCAATGCGAAGTAGAAGGATTGGTTTAAAATCCATGCAACACAAATGATTTAGCTTCAAATACTTGCGATATAAATGATATAGCTTCAAATGCAGGCGAAACAAACGTGTTAGCTTCTAATCCATGCGAAACACATGATTTAGCTACAAATCAATGCGATGTAGAAGGTTTAACTTCAAATCCATGCTTAACAAATAATTTAGCTTCAAACACTTGGGATATAAGTGATATAGCTTCAAATGCAGGTGAAACAAACGTGTTAGCTTCTAATCCATGCGAAACTCATGATTTAGCTTCAAATCAATGCGATGTAGGAGGTTTACCTTCAAATCCATGCTTAACAAATAATTTAGCTTCAAACACTTGGGATATAAGTGATATGGCTTCAAATGCAGACGATCAAACGAGTTAGTTTCAAAATCCATGCGATAAACTTGATTTAGCTTCAAATCAATGCGATGTAGAAGGTTTACGTTCAAATCCATGCTTAAAAAATGATTTAGCTTCAAACACTTGGGATATAAGTGATATAGCTTCAAAGGCAGACGATCAAACGAGTTAGCTTCAAAATTAATGCGATAAACTTGATTTAGCTTCAAATCAATGCGAAGTAGAAGGATTGGTTTAAAATCCATGCAACACAAATGATTTAGCTTCAAATACTTGCGATATAAATGATATAGCTTCAAATGCAGGCGAAACAAACGTGTTAGCTTCTAATCCATGCGAAACTCATGATTTAGCTTCAAATCAATGCGATGTAGAAGGTTTACCTTCAAATCCATGCTTAACAAATGATTTCGCTTCAAATACTTGCGATATAAATGATATAGCTTCAAATGCAGGCGAAACAAACGCGTTAGCTTCTAATCCATGCCAAACTCATGATTTAGCTTCAAATCAATGCGATGTAGGAGGTTTACCTTCAAATCCATGTTTAAAAAATGATTTAGCTTCAAACACTTGGGATATAAGTGATATGTCATCAAATGCAGACGATCAAACGAGATAGCTTCAAAATCCATGCGATAAACTTGATTTAGCTTCAAATCAATGCGAAGTAGAAGGATTAACTTCAAATCCGTGAAACATAAATGATTTAGCTTCCAATACTTGCGATATAAATGATATAGCTTCAAATTCAGGCGAAACAAACGAGTTAGCTTCTAATCCATGCGAAACTCATGATTTAGCTTCAAATCAATGCTATGTAGAAGATTTACCTTCAAATCCATGCTTAACAAATAATTTAGCTTCAAACACTTGGGATATAAATGATATAGCTTAAAATGCAGGCGAAACAAACAGTGTTAGCTTCTAATCCATGCGAAACTCATGATTTAGCTTCAAATCAATGCGATGTAAGAGGTTTACCTTCAAATCCGTGCTTAACAAATAATTTAGCTTCAAACACTTGGGATATAAGTGATATAGCTTCAAATGCAGACGATCAAACAAGTTAGCCACAAAATCCATGCGATGAACTTGATTTAGCTACAAATCAATGCGAAGTAGAAGGATTAGCTTCAAATCCATGCAACACAAATGATTTAGCTTCAAATACTTGCGATATAAATGATATAGCTTCAAATGCAGGCGAAACAAACGAGTTAGCTTCTAATCCATGCGAAACTCATGATTTAGCTTCAAATCAATGCGATGTAGAAGGTTTACCTTCAAATCCATGCTTAACAAATGATTTAGCTTCAAATACTTGCGATATAAATGATATAGCTTCAAATGCAGGCGAAACAAACGTGTTAGCTTCTAATCCATGCGAAACTCATGTTTTAGCTTCAAATCAATACTATGTAGGAGGTTTACCTTCCAATCCATGCTTAACAAATAATTTAGCTTCAAAGACTTGGGATATAAGTGATATAGCTTCAAATGCAGACGATCAAACAAGTTAGCCACAAAATCCATGCGATAAACTTGATTTAGCTTCAAATCAATGCGAAGTAGAAGGATTAGCTTCAAATCCATGCAACACAAATGATTTAGCTTCAAATACTTGCGATATAAATGATATAGCTTCAAATGCAGGCGAAACAAACGAGTTAGCTTCTAATCCATGCGAAACTCATGATTTAGCTTCAAATCAATGCGATGTAGAAGGTTTAAATTCAAATCCATGCTTAACAAATGATTTCGCCTCAAATACTTGCGATATAAATGATATAGCTTCAAATGCAGGCGAAACAAACGTGTTAGCTTCTAATCAATGCGAAACTCATGATTTAGCTTCAAATCAATGCGATGTAGGAGGTTTACCTTCAAATCCATGCTTAACAAATAATTTAGCTTCAAACACTTGGGATATAAGTGATATGTCATCAAATGCAGACGATCAAACAAGTTAGCCACAAAATCCATGCGATAAACTTGATTTAGCTTCAAATCAATGCGAAGTAGAAGGATTAGCTTCAAATCCATGCAACACAAATGATTTAGCTTCAAATACTTGCGATATAAATGATATAGCTTCAAATGCAGGCGAAACAAACGTGTTAGCTTCTAATCAATGCGAAACTCATGATTTAGCTTCAAATCAATGCGATGTAGGAGGTTTACCTTCAAATCCATGCTTAACAAATAATTTAGCTTCAAACACTTGGGATATAAGTGATATAGCTTCAAAGGCAGACGATCAAACGAGTTAGCTTCAAAATTCATGCGATAAACTGAATTTAGCTTCAAATCAATGCGAAGTAGAAGGATTGGCTTAAAATCCATGCAACACAAATTATTTAGCTTCAAAAACTTGCGATATAAACGATATAGCTTCAAATGCAGGTGAAACAAACGTGTTAGCTTCTAATCCATGCGAAACTCATGATTTAGCTTCAAATCAATGCGATGTAGAAGGTTTACCTTCAAATCCATGCTTAAAAAATGATTTAGCTTCAAACACTTGGGATATAAGTGATATAGCTTCAAATGCAGACGATCAAACAAGTTAGCCACAAAATCCATGCGATAAACTTGATTTAGCTTCAAATCAATGTGAAGTAGAAGGATTAGCTTCAAATCCATGCAACACAAATGATTTAGCTTCAAATACTTGCGATATAAATGATATAGCTTCAAATGCAGGCCTAACAAACGAGTTAGCTTCTAATACATGCGAAACTCATGATTTAGCTTCAAATCAATGCGATGTAGAAGGTTTACCTTCAAATCCATGCACAACAAATGATTTAGCTTCAAATACTTGTGATATAAATGATATAGCTTCAAATGCAGGCCTAACAAACGAGTTAGCTTCTAATACATGCGAAACTCATGATTTAGCTGCAAATCAATGCGATGTAGAAGGTTTACCTTCAAATCCATGCACAACAAATGATTTAGCTTCAAATACTTGCGATATATATGATATAGCTTCAAATGCAGGCGAAACAAACGTGTTAGCTTCTAATCCATGCGAAACACATGATTTAGCTACAAATCAATGCGATGTAGAAGGTTTAACTTCAAATCCATGCTTAAAAAATGATTTAGCTTCAAGCACTTGGGATATAAGTGATATGGCTTCAAATGCAGACGATCAAACGAGTTAGCTTCAAAATCCATGCGATAAACTTGATTTAGCTTCAAATCAATGCGATGTAGAAGGTTTACCTTCAAATCCATGCTTAACAAATGATTTAGCTTCAAATACTTGCGATATAAATGATATAGCTTCAAATGCAGGCGAAACAAACGTGTTATCTTCTAATCCATGCGAAACTCATGATTTAGCTTCAAATCAATGCGATGTAGAAGGTTTACCTTGAAATCCATGCTTAAAAAATGATTTAGCTTCAAACACTTGGGATATAAGTGATATAGCTTCAAAGGCAGACGATCAAACGAGTTAGCTTCAAAATTCATGCGATAAACTTGATTTAGCTTCAAATCAATGCGAAGTAGATGGATTGGTTTAAAATCCATGCAACACAAATGATTTAGCTTCAAATACTTGCGATATAAATGATATAGCTTCAAATTCAGGCGAAACAAACGAGTTAGCTTCTAATCCATGCGAAACTCATGATTTAGCTTCAAATCAATGCTATGTAGAAGATTTACCTTCAAATCCATGCTTAACAAATACTTTAGCTTCAAACACTTGGGATATAAATGATATAGCTTCAAATGCAGGCGAAACAAACAGTGTTAGCGTCTAAACCATGCGAAACTCATGATTTAGCTTCAAATCAATGCTATGTAGAAGATTTACCTCCAAATCCATGCTTAAAAAATGATTTAGCTTCAAACACTTGGGATATAAGTGATATGGCATCAAATGCAGACAATCAAACGAGATAGCTTCAAAAGCAATGCGATAAACTTGATTTAGCTTCAAATCAATGCGAAGTAGAAGGATTAGCTTCAAATCCGTGGAACACAAATGATTTAGCTTCAAATACTTGCGATATAAATGATATAGCTTCAAATGCAGGCGAAACAAACGTGTTAGCTTCTAATCCATGCGAAACTCATGATATAGCTTCAAATCAATGCTATGTAGAAGATTTACCTCCAAATCCATGCTTAACAAATAATTTAGCTTCAAATACTTGCGATATAAGTGATATGGCTTCAAATGCAGACGATCAAACGAGTTAGCTTCAAAATCCATGCGATAAACTTGATTTAGCTTCAAATCAATGCGATGTAGAAGGTTTACCTTCAAATCCATGCTTAACAAATGATTTATCTGCAAATACTTGCGATATAAATGATATAGCTTCAAATGCAGGCGAAACAAACGTGTTATCTTCTAATCCATGCGAAACTCATGATTTAGCTTCAAATCAATGTGATGTAGAAGGTTTACCTTCAAATCCATGCACAACAAATGATTTAGCTTCAAATACTTGCGATATATATGATATAGCTTCAAATGCAGGCGAAACAAACGTGTTAGCTTCTAATCCATGCGAAACACATGATTTAGCTACAAATCAATGCGATGTAGAAGGTTTAACTTCAAATCCATGCTTAACAAATAATTTAGCTTCAAACACTTGGGATATAAGTGATATAGCTTCAAATGCAGGTGAAACAAACGTGTTAGCTTCTAATCCATGCGAAACTCATGATTTAGCTTCAAATCAATGCGATGTAGGAGGTTTACCTTCAAATCCATGCTTAACAAATAATTTAGCTTCAAACACTTGGGATATAAGTGATATGGCTTCAAATGCAGACGATCAAACGAGTTAGTTTCAAAATCCATGCGATAAACTTGATTTAGCTTCAAATCAATGCGATGTAGAAGGTTTACGTTCAAATCCATGCTTAAAAAATGATTTAGCTTCAAACACTTGGGATATAAGTGATATAGCTTCAAATGCAGGTGAAACAAACGTGTTAGCTTCTAATCCATGCGAAACTCATGATTTAGCTTCAAATCAATGCGATGTAGGAGGTTTACCTTCAAATCCATGCTTAACAAATAATTTAGCTTCAAACACTTGGGATATAAGTGATATGGCTTCAAATGCAGACGATCAAACGAGTTAGTTTCAAAATCCATGCGATAAACTTGATTTAGCTTCAAATCAATGCGATGTAGAAGGTTTACGTTCAAATCCATGCTTAAAAAATGATTTAGCTTCAAACACTTGGGATATAAGTGATATAGCTTCAAAGGCAGACGATCAAACGAGTTAGCTTCAAAATTAATGCGATAAACTTGATTTAGCTTCAAATCAATGCGAAGTAGAAGGATTGGTTTAAAATCCATGCAACACAAATGATTTAGCTTCAAATACTTGCGATATAAATGATATAGCTTCAAATGCAGGCGAAACAAACGTGTTAGCTTCTAATCCATGCGAAACTCATGATTTAGCTTCAAATCAATGCGATGTAGAAGGTTTACCTTCAAATCCATGCTTAACAAATGATTTCGCTTCAAATACTTGCGATATAAATGATATAGCTTCAAATGCAGGCGAAACAAACGCGTTAGCTTCTAATCCATGCCAAACTCATGATTTAGCTTCAAATCAATGCGATGTAGGAGGTTTACCTTCAAATCCATGTTTAAAAAATGATTTAGCTTCAAACACTTGGGATATAAGTGATATGTCATCAAATGCAGACGATCAAACGAGATAGCTTCAAAATCCATGCGATAAACTTGATTTAGCTTCAAATCAATGCGAAGTAGAAGGATTAACTTCAAATCCGTGAAACATAAATGATTTAGCTTCCAATACTTGCGATATAAATGATATAGCTTCAAATTCAGGCGAAACAAACGAGTTAGCTTCTAATCCATGCGAAACTCATGATTTAGCTTCAAATCAATGCTATGTAGAAGATTTACCTTCAAATCCATGCTTAACAAATAATTTAGCTTCAAACACTTGGGATATAAATGATATAGCTTAAAATGCAGGCGAAACAAACAGTGTTAGCTTCTAATCCATGCGAAACTCATGATTTAGCTTCAAATCAATGCGATCTAAGAGGTTTACCTTCAAATCCGTGCTTAACAAATAATTTAGCTTCAAACACTTGGGATATAAGTGATATAGCTTCAAATGCAGACGATCAAACAAGTTAGCCACAAAATCCATGCGATGAACTTGATTTAGCTACAAATCAATGCGAAGTAGAAGGATTAGCTTCAAATCCATGCAACACAAATGATTTAGCTTCAAATACTTGCGATATAAATGATATAGCTTCAAATGCAGGCGAAACAAACGAGTTAGCTTCTAATCCATGCGAAACTCATGATTTAGCTTCAAATCAATGCGATGTAGAAGGTTTACCTTCAAATCCATGCTTAACAAATGATTTAGCTTCAAATACTTGCGATATAAATGATATAGCTTCAAATGCAGGCGAAACAAATGTGTTAGCTTCTAATCCATGCGAAACTCATGATTTAGCTTCAAATCAATGCGATGTAGAAGGTTTACCTTCAAATCCATGCTTAACAAATGATTTAGCTTCAAACACTTGGGATATAAGTGATATAGCTTCAAAGGCAGACGATCAAACGAGTTAGCTTCAAAATTCATGCGATAAACTTGATTTAGCTTCAAATCAATGCAAAGTAGAAGGATTGGTTTAAAATCCATGCATCACAAATGATTTAGCTTCAAATACTTGCGATATAAATAATATAGCTTCAAATGCAGGCGAAACAATCGTGTTAGCTTCTAATCCATGCGAAACTCATGATTTAGCTTCAAATCAATGCGATGTAGAAGCTTTACCTTCAAATCCATGCTTAACAAATAATTTAGCTTCAAACACTTGGGATATAAGTGATATAGCTTCAAATGCAGACAATCAAACGAGTTAGCTTCAAAATCCATGCGATAAACTTGATTTAGCTTCAAATCAATGCGAAGTAGAAGGTTTACCTTCAAATCCATGCTTAACAAATGATTTAGCTTCAAATACTTGCGATATAAATTATATAGCATCAAATGCAGGCGAAACAAACGTGTTAGCTTCTAATCCATGCGAAACTCATGATTTAGCTTCAAATCAATGCGATGTAGAAGGTTTACCTTCATATCCATGCTTAAAAAATGATTTAGCTTCACACACTTGGGATATAAGTGATATGGCATCAAATGCAGACGATCAAACGAGATAGCTTCAAAATCCATGCGATAAACTTGATTTAGCTTCAAATCAATGCGAAGTAGAAGGATTAGCTTCAAATCCGTGGAACACAAATGATTTAGCTTCAAATACTTGCGATATAAATGATATAGCTTCAAATGCAGGCGAAACAAACGTGTTAGCTTCTAATCCATGCGAAACTCATGATTTAGCTTCAAATCAATGCTATGTAGAAGATTTACCTCCAAATCCATGCTTAAAAAATGATTTAGCTTCAAACACTTGGGATATAAGTGATATGGCATCAAATGCAGACGATCAAACGAGATAGCTTCAAAATCAATGCGATAAACTTGATTTAGCTTCAAATCAATGCGAAGTAGAAGGATTAGCTTCAAATCCGTGGAACACAAATGATTTAGCTTCAAATACTTGCGATATAAATGATATAGCTTCAAATGCAGGCGAAACAAACGTCTTAGCTTCTAATCCATGCGAAACTCATGATATAGCTTCAAATCAATGCTATGTAGAAGATTTATCTCCAAATCCATGCTTAACAAATAATTTAGCTTCAAACACTTGGGATATAAGTGATATAGCTTCGAATGCAGACGATCAAACGAGTTAGCTTCAAAATCCATGCGATAAACTTGATTTAGCTTCAAATCAATGCGAAGTAGAAGGATTAGCTTCAAATCCATGCAACAAAAATGATTTAGCTTCAAATACTTGCGATATAAATGATATAGCTTCAAATGCAGGCGAAACAAACGTGTTAGCTTCTAATCCATGCGAAAGTCATGATGTAGCTTCAAATCAATGCGATGTAGAAGGTTTACCTTCACATCCATGCTTAAAAAATGATTTAGCTTCAAACACTTGTGATATAAGTGATATGGCATCAAATGCAGACGATCAAACGAGATAGCTTCAAAATCCATGCGATAAACTTGATTTAGCTTCAAATCAATGCGAAGTAGAAGGATTAGCTTCAAATCCGTGGAACACAAATGATTTAGCTTCAAATACTTGCGATATAAGTGATATGGCTTCAAATGCAGACGATCAAACGAGTTAGCTTCAAAATCCATGCGATAAACTTGATTTAGCTTCAAATCAATGCGATGTAGAAGGTTTACCTTCAAATCCATGCTTAACAAATGATTTAGCTTCAAATACTTGCGATATAAATGATATAGCTTCAAATGCAGGCGAAACAAACGTGTTATCTTCTAATCCATGCGAAACTCATGATTTAGCTTCAAATCAATGCGATGTAGAAGGTTTACCTTCAAATCCATGCTTAACAAATGATTTAGCTTCAAACACTTGGGATATAAGTGATATAGCTTCAAAGGCAGACGATCAAACGAGTTAGCTTCAAAATTCATGCGATAAACTTGATTTAGCTTCAAATCAATGCGAAGTAGAAGGATTGGTTTAAAATCCATGCAACACAAACGATTTAGCTTCAAATACTTGCGATATAAATGATATAGCTTCAAATTCAGGCGAAACAAACGAGTTAGCTTCTAATCCATGCGAAACTCATGATTTAGCTTCAAATCAATGCTATGTAGAAGATTTACCTTCAAATCCATGCTTAACAAATACTTTAGCTTCAAACACTTGGGATATAAATGATATAGCTTCAAATGCAGGCGAAACAAACAGTGTTAGCGTCTAAACCATGCGAAACTCATGATTTAGCTTCAAATCAATGCTATGTAGAAGATTTACCTCCAAATCCATGCTTAAAAAATGATTTAGCTTCAAACACTTGGGATATAAGTGATATGGCATCAAATGCAGACGATCAAACGAGATAGCTTCAAAATCAATGCGATAAACTTGATTTAGCTTCAAATCAATGCGAAGTAGAAGGATTAGCTTCAAATCCGTGGAACACAAATGATTTAGCTTCAAATACTTGCGATATAAATGATATAGCTTCAAATGCAGGCGAAACAAACGTGTTAGCTTCTAATCCATGCGAAACTCATGATATAGCTTCAAATCAATGCTATGTAGAAGATTTACCTCCAAATCCATGCTTAACAAATAATTTAGCTTCAAATACTTGCGATATAAGTGATATGGCTTCAAATGCAGACGATCAAACGAGTTAGCTTCAAAATCCATGCGATAAACTTGATTTAGCTTCAAATCAATGCGATGTAGAAGGTTTACCTTCAAATCCATGCTTAACAAATGATTTAGCTTCAAATACTTGCGATATAAATGATATAGCTTCAAATGCAGGCGAAACAAACGTGTTATCTTCTAATCCATGCGAAACTCATGATTTAGCTTCAAATCAATGCGATGTAGAAGGTTTACCTTCAAATCCATGCTTAACAAATGATTTAGCTTCAAACACTTGGGATATAAGTGATATAGCTTCAAAGGCAGACGATCAAACGAGTTAGCTTCAAAATTCATGCGATAAACTTGATTTAGCTTCAAATCAATGCGAAGTAGAAGGATTGGTTTAAAATCCATGCAACACAAATGATTTAGCTTCAAATACTTGCGATATAAATGATATAGCTTCAAATGCAGGCGAAACAAACGAGTTAGCTTCTAATCCATGCGAAACTCATGATTTAGCTTCAAATCAATGTGATGTAGAAGGTTTACCTTCAAATCCATGCACAACAAATGATTTAGCTTCAAATACTTGCGATATATATGATATAGCTTCAAATGCAGGCGAAACAAACGTGTTAGCTTCTAATCCATGCGAAACACATGATTTAGCTACAAATCAATGCGATGTAGAAGGTTTAACTTCAAATCCATGCTTAACAAATAATTTAGCTTCAAACACTTGGGATATAAGTGATATAGCTTCAAATGCAGGTGAAACAAACGTGTTAGCTTCTAATCCATGCGAAACTCATGATTTAGCTTCAAATCAATGCGATGTAGGAGGTTTACCTTCAAATCCATGCTTAACAAATAATTTAGCTTCAAACACTTGGGATATGAGTGATATGGCTTCAAATGCAGACGATCAAACGAGTTAGTTTCAAAATCCATGCGATAAACTTGATTTAGCTTCAAATCAATGCGATGTAGAAGGTTTACGTTCAAATCCATGCTTAAAAAATGATTTAGCTTCAAACACTTGGGATATAAGTGATATAGCTTCAAAGGCAGACGATCAAACGAGTTAGCTTCAAAATTAATGCGATAAACTTGATTTAGCTTCAAATCAATGCGAAGTAGAAGGATTGGTTTAAAATCCATGCAACACAAATGATTTAGCTTCAAATACTTGCGATATAAATGATATAGCTTCAAATTCAGGCGAAACAAACGTGTTAGCTTCTAATCCATGCGAAACTCATGATTTAGCTTCAAATCAATGCGATGTAGAAGGTTTACCTTCAAATCCATGCTTAACAAATGATTTCGCTTCAAATACTTGCGATATAAATGATATAGCTTCAAATGCAGGCGAAGCAAACGCGTTAGCTTCTAATCCATGCCAAACTCATGATTTAGCTTCAAATCAATGCGATGTAGGAGGTTTACCTTCAAATCCATGTTTAAAAAATGATTTAGCTTCAAACACTTGGGATATAAGTGATATGTCATCAAATGCAGACGATCAAACGAGATAGCTTCAAAATCCATGCGATAAACTTGATTTAGCTTCAAATCAATGCGAAGTAGAAGGATTAACTTCAAATCCGTGAAACATAAATGATTTAGCTTCCAATACTTGCGATATAAATGATATAGCTTCAAATTCAGGCGAAACAAACGAGTTAGCTTCTAATCCATGCGAAACTCATGATTTAGCTTCAAATCAATGCTATGTAGAAGATTTACCTTCAAATTCATGCTTAACAAATAATTTAGCTTCAAACACTTGGGATATAAATGATATAGCTTCAAATGCAGGCGAAACAAACAGTGTTAGCTTCTAATCCATGCGAAACTCATGATTTAGCTTCAAATCAATGCGATGTAAGAGGTTTACCTTCAAATCCGTGCTTAACAAATAATTTAGCTTCAAACACTTGGGATATAAGTGATATAGCTTCAAATGCAGACGATCAAACAAGTTAGCCACAAAATCCATGCGATGAACTTGATTTAGCTACAAATCAATGCGAAGTAGAAGGATTAGCTTCAAATCCATGCAACACAAATGATTTAGCTTCAAATACTTGCGATATAAATGATATAACTTCAAATGCAGGCGAAACAAACGAGTTAGCTTCTAATCCATGCGAAACTCATGATTTAGCTTCAAATCAATGCGATGTAGAAGCTTTACCTTCAAATCCATGCTTAACAAATAATTTAGCTTCAAACACTTGGGATATAAGTGATATAGCTTCAAATGCAGACAATCAAACGAGTTAGCTTCAAAATCCATGCGATAAACTTGATTTAGCTTCAAATCAATGCGAAGTAGAAGGTTTACCTTCAAATCCATGCTTAACAAATGATTTAGCTTCAAATACTTGCGATATAAATTATATAGCATCAAATGCAGGCGAAACAAACGTGTTAGCTTCTAATCCATGCGAAACTCATGATATAGCTTCAAATCAATGCTATGTAGAAGATTTATCTCCAAATCCATGCTTAACAAATAATTTAGCTTCAAACACTTGGGATATAAGTGATATAGCTTCGAATGCAGACGATCAAACGAGTTAGCTTCAAAATCCATGCGATAAACTTGATTTAGCTTCAAATCAATGCGACGTAGAAGGATTAGCTTCAAATCCATGCAACACAAATGATTTAGCTTCAAATACTTGCGATATAAATGATACAGCTTCAAATGCAGGCGAAACAAACGAGTTAGCTTCTAATCCATGCGAAACTCATGAATTAGCTTCAAATCAATGCGATGTAGAAGGTTTACCTTCAAATCCATGCTTAACAAATGATTTAGCTTCGAACACTTGGGATATATGTGATATAGCTTCAAAGGCAGACGATCAAACGAGTTAGCTTCAAAATTCATGCGATAAACTTGATTTAGCTTCAAATCAATGCGAAGTAGAAGTATTGGCTTAAAATCCATGCAACACAAATGATTTAGCTTCAAATACTTGCGATATAAATGATATAGCTTCAAATGCAGGCGAAACAAACGTGTTAGCTTCTAATCCATGCGAAACTCATGATTTAGCTTCAAATCAATGCGATGTAGAAGGTTTACCTTCAAATCCATGCTTAACAAATGATTTAGCTTCAAATACTTGCGATATAAATGATATAGCTTCAAATGCAGGCGAAACAAACGTGTTAGCTTCTAATCCATGCGAAACTCATGATTTAGCTTCAAATCAATGCTATGTAGAAGATTTACCTTCAAATCCATGCTTAACAAATAATTTAGCTTCAAACACTTGGGATATAAGTGATATAGCTTCAAATGCAGACGATCAAACAAGTTAGCCACAAAATCCATGCGATAAACTTGATTTAGCTTCAAATCAATGCGAAGTAGAAGGATTAGCTTCAAATCCATGCAACACAAATGATTTAGCTTCAAATACTTACGATATAAATGATATAGCTTCAAATGCAGGCCTAACAAACGAGTTAGCTTCTTATACATGCGAAACTCATGATATAGCTTCAAATCAATGCGATGTAGAAGGTTTACCTTCAAATCCATGCACAACAAATGATTTAGCTTCAAATACTTGCGATATAAATGATATAGCTTCAAATGCAGGCCTAACAAACGAGTTAGCTTCTAATACATGCGAAACTCATGATTTAGCTTCAAATCAATGCGATGTAGAAGGTTTACCTTCAAATCCATGCACAACAAATGATTTAGCTTCAAATACTTGCGATATATATGATATAGCTTCAAATGCAGGCGAAACAAACGTGTTAGCTTCTAATCCATGCGAAACACATGATTTAGCTACAAAGCAATGCGATGTAGAAGGTTTAACTTCAAATCCATGCTTAACAAATAATTTAGCTTCAAACACTTGGGATATAAGTGATATAGCTTCAAATGCAGGTGAAACAAACGTGTTAGCTTCTAATCCACGCGAAACTCATGATTTAGCTTCAAATCAATGCGATGTAGGAGGTTTACCTTCAAATCCATGCTTAACAAATAATTTAGCTTCAAACACTTGGGATATAAGTGATATGGCTTCAAATGCAGACGATCAAACGAGTTAGTTTCAAAATCCATACGATAAACTTGATTTAGCTTCAAATCAATGCGATGTAGAAGGTTTACGTTCAAATCCATGCTTAAAAAATGATTTAGCTTCAAACACTTGGGATATAAGTGATATGGCTTCAAATGCAGACGATCAAACGAGTTAGCTTCAAAATCCATGCGATAAACTTGATTTAGCTTCAAATCAATGCGATGTAGAAGGTTTACCTTCAAATACATGCTTAACAAATGATTTAGCTTCAAACACCTGGGATATAAGTGATATAGCTTCAAAGGCAGACGATCAAACGAGTTAGCTTCAAAATTAATGCGATAAACTTGATTTAGCTTCAAATCAATGCGAAGTAGAAGGATTGGTTTAAAATCCATGCAACACAAATGATTTTGCTTCAAATACTTGCGATATATATGATATAGCTTCAAATGCAGGCGAAACAAACGTGTTAGCTTCTAATCCATGCGAAACTCATGATTTAGCTTCAAATCAATGCGAAGTAGAAGGATTAGCTTCAAATCCATGCAACACAAATGATTTAGCTTCAAATACTTGCGATATAAATGATATAGCTTCAAATGCAGGCCTAACAAACGAGTTAGCTTCTTATACATGCGAAACTCATGATTTAGCTTCAAATCAATGCGATGTAGAAGGTTTACCTTCAAATCCATGCACAACAAATGATTTTGCTTCAAATACTTGCGATATATATGATATAGCTTCAAATGCAGGCGAAACAAACGTGTTAGCTTCTAATCCATGCGAAACTCATGATTTAGCTTCAAATCAATGCGATGTAGAAGGTTTAACTTCAAATCCATGCTTAAAAAATGATTTAGCTTCAAGCACTTGGGATATAATTGATATGGCTTCAAATGCATACGATCAAACGAGTTAGCTTCAAAATCCATGCGATAAACTTGATTTAGCTTCAAATCAATGCGATGTAGAAGGTTTACCATCAAATCCATGCTTAACAAATGATTTAGCTTCAAATACTTGCGATATAAATTATATAGCTTCAAATGCAGGCGAAACAAACGTGTTAGCTTCTAATCCATGCGAAACTCATGATTTAGCTTCAAATCAATGCGATGTAGAAGGTTTACCTTCACATCCATGCTTAAAAAATGATTTAGCTTGAAAAACTTGGGATATAAGTGATATGGCATCAAATGCAGACGATCAAACGAGTTAGCTTCAAAATCCATGCGATAAACTTGATTTAGCTTCAAATCAATGCGAAGTAGAAGGATTAGCTTCAAATCCGTGAAACACAAATGATTTAGCTTCAAATACTTGCGATATAAATGATATAGCTTCAAATGCAGGCGAAACAAACGAGTTAGCTTCTAATCCATGCGAAACTCATGACTTAGCTTCAAATCAATGCGATGTAAAAGGTTTAGCTTCAGATCTATGTGAATGAAATTATTGAGCTTCAAACACTTGGGATATAGGAGATATAGCTTCAAATGCAGACGAAACAACCCAATTATCTTCAAATCCATGCGGAACACATGATTTAGCTGCAAATCAATGCTATGTAGATGCATTAGCTTCAAATCCATGCGAAAAAATGATTTTATTTCAAATACTTGCGATAGAAGTGATATAGCTTCAAATGCAGGCGAAACAAACGAGTTAGCTCCAAATCCATGCGAAACACATGATTTAGCATCAAATCAATGCGATGTAGAAGGTTTAGCCTCAAATCAATGCGAAATAGAAGGCTTAGCTTCAAATCCATGCGACACAAATGATTTAGCTTTTGATATTTGCGAAATAATTGATATAGCTTCAAATGCAGACAAAACAAACAAGTAAGCTTCAAATCCAAGCGAAACACATGATTTAGCATCAGGTACCTGTGATATAAGTGATATAGCTTCAAATGCAGGGGAAACGAACGAGTTAGCTTCAAATACTCGCAAAACACATGATTAAGCTTCTAATCAATGCCATGTAGAAGGCATCGCTTCAAATCCATGGAAAACAAATGATTTAGCTTCAAATCAACGCGATGCAGAAGGTTTAGCTTCAAATCCATGCGAAACAAATTATTTAGTTTCTAACACTTGTGATATAAGTGATATAGCTTCAAACGCAGACCAAACAAACGAGTTCGCTTCAAATCCAAGCGAAACACATGATTTAGCTTCAAATCAATGCGAAGTAGAAGGCTCAGCTTCAAATTCATGCGAAACAAAAGATTTTGCTTCAAATCAATGCGATGCAGAAGGTTTAGCTTCAAATCCATGCGAAACAAATGACTTAGCTTCTAACACTTGGGATATAAGAGATATAGCTTCAAATGCAGACGAATCAAACGAGTTAACTACAAAATCCATGCGGTACACATTATTTAGCTTCAAATCAAAGCGAAGTAGAAGGCTTAGCTTCAAATCCATGCGAAACAAATGATTTAGGTTCAGATACTTGCGGTATAAGTGATATAGCATCAAATGCAGACGAAACAAACGAGATACCTTCATATCCATGCGAAAAAAAAGATTTAGCCTCAAATCAATGGGACGTAGAAGGTTTATCTTCAAATCCATGCGAAACAAATGATTTAGCTTCAAACACTTGGGATATAAGTGATATAGCTTCAAATTTAGACGATCAAACGAGTTAGCTTCAAAATCCATGCGATAAACATGATTTAGCTTCAAATCAATGCGAAGTAGAAGGCTTAGCTTCAAATCCATGCGAAACAAATGATTTTTCTTCAAATACTTGCGTTTCAAGTGATATAGCTTCAAATGTAGGCGAAACAAACCAGATAGATTCAATTCCATGCGAAACACATGATTTAGCTGCAAATCAATGCGATGTATACGGTTTAGCTTCAAATCCATGCGAAACAAATGATTTAGCACAGGAACTTACGCTATAAGTGATATAGCTTCAAATGCAGGAGAAAGAAATGAGATAGCTCCAAATCCATGCGAAACAAATGATTTAGCCTCAAATCAATGCGAAGCAGAATGCTTAGGTTCCAATCCTTGAGAACCAAATGCTTTAGCTTCAAATAATTGCGATATAAGTGATATAGCTTCAAATGCAGACAAATCAAACGAGTTAGCTTCAAAATCCATGCAAAACAAATGATTTAGCTTCAAATCAATGCGAAGTGGAAGGCTTAGATTCAAATCCATGCGGAACCAATGACTTAGCTTCAGACTTGCGATATAACTGATATAGCTTCAAACGCAAACTAAACAAACGAGTTAGCTTCAAATCCAAGCGAAACAAATGATTTAGCTTCAAATCAATGCGAGGTAGAAGGCTTAGATTCAAATCCATGCGTAACCAAAGACTTAGCTTCAGATACTTGCGATATAAGTGATATAGCTTCAAACGCAAACTAAACAAACGAGTTAGCTTCAAATCCAAGCGAAACACTTGATTTAGCTTCAAATCGATGCGATGTAGAAGGTTTAGCTTCAAATCCAAGCGAAACAAATGAGTTAGCTTCAATCACTAGGGTTATAAGTGTTATAGCTTCAAATGCAGACGAAAAACAAACGAGTTAGCTTCAAATCCATGCGAAACATATGATTTAGCAGCAAATCAATGCAATGTAGATGGTTTAGCTTCAAATCAGTGCGATCCAAATGATTTAGTTTCAGGTACTTGCGATATATGTGATATAGCTTCAAATGCAGACGAATAAAACGAGTTAGCTTCAAAATCCATGCGAAACAAATGATTTTGCCTCAAATCAATGCGAAGCAGAATGCTTAGGTTCAAATCCTTGAGAACCAAATGATTTAGCTTCAGATACTTGCGATATAAGTTATATAGCTTCAAACGCAAACTAAAGAAACGAGTATGCTTCAAATCCATACAAAACAAATGATTAAGTTTCAAATGCATGCGAAAGACAAGATTTAGGTTCAAATTCATGCGAAACACATGGTTTATAATCAAAATCATGCGGAACAAATGATTTAGCTTCAAATACTTGCGATATAAGTGTTATAGATTCAACTGCAGGCCAAACAAACGAGTTAGCTTCAAATCAAAGCGAAGCACATGATTAAGCTTCAAATCAATGCGATGTAGAAGGGTTAGCTTCTAATCCATGCGAAACAAATGATTTTCCTTGAAATACTTGCGATTCAAGTGATATAGCTTCAAATGTAGGCAAAACAAACCAGGTAGATTCAATTCCATGCGAAACACATGATTTAGCTGCAAATCAATGCGATGTATACGGTTTAGCTTCAAATCCATGCGAAACAAATGATTTAGCACAGGAACTTACGCTATAAGTGATATAGCTTCAAATGCAGGAGAAAGAAATGAGATAGCTCCAAATCCATGCGAAACAAATGATTTAGCCTCAAATCAATGCGAAGCAGAATGCTTAGGTTCCAATCCTTGAGAACCAAATGCTTTAGCTTCAAATAATTGCGATATAAGTGATATAGCTTCAAATGCAGACAAATCAAACGAGTTAGCTTCAAAATCCATGCAAAACAAATGATTTAGCTTCAAATCAATGCGAAGTGGAAGGCTTAGATTCAAATCCATGCGGAACCAATGACTTAGCTTCAGACTTGCGATATAACTGATATAGCTTCAAACGCAAACTAAACAAACGAGTTAGCTTCAAATCCAAGCGAAACAAATGATTTAGCTTCAAATCAATGCGAGGTAGAAGGCTTAGATTCAAATCCATGCGTAACCAA
This sequence comes from Megalopta genalis, assembly GCF_051020955.1. Taxonomy (NCBI): domain Eukaryota; kingdom Metazoa; phylum Arthropoda; class Insecta; order Hymenoptera; family Halictidae; genus Megalopta; species Megalopta genalis. Next base: position 36,910 of record NW_027477181.1, read on the forward strand.
AGACTTAGCTTCAGATACTTGCGATATAAGTGATATAGCTTCAAACGCAAACTAAACAAACGAGTTAGCTTCAAATCCAAGCGAAACACTTGATTTAGCTTCAAATCGATGCGATGTAGAAGGTTTAGCTTCAAATCCAAGCGAAACAAATGAGTTAGCTTCAATCACTAGGGTTATAAGTGTTATAGCTTCAAATGCAGACGAAACAAACGAGTTAGCTTCAAATCCATGCGAAACATATGATTTAGCAGCAAATCAATGCAATGTAGATGGTTTAGCTTCAAATCAGTGCGATCCAAATGATTTAGTTTCAGGTACTTGCGATATATGTGATATAGCTTCAAATGCAGACGAATAAAACGAGTTAGCTTCAAAATCCATGCGAAACAAATGATTTTGCCTCAAATCAATGCGAAGCAGAATGCTTAGGTTCAAATCCTTGAGAACCAAATGATTTAGCTTCAGATACTTGCGATATAAGTTATATAGCTTCAAACGCAAACTAAAGAAACGAGTATGCTTCAAATCCATACAAAACAAATGATTAAGTTTCAAATGCATGCGAAAGACAAGATTTAGGTTCAAATTCATGCGAAACACATGGTTTATAATCAAAATCATGCGGAACAAATGATTTAGCTTCAAATACTTGCGATATAAGTGTTATAGATTCAACTGCAGGCCAAACAAACGAGTTAGCTTCAAATCAAAGCGAAGCACATGATTAAGCTTCAAATCAATGCGATGTAGAAGGGTTAGCTTCTAATCCATGCGAAACAAATGATTTTCCTTGAAATACTTGCGATTCAAGTGATATAGCTTCAAATGTAGGCAAAACAAACCAGGTAGATTCAATTCCATGCGAAACAAATAATTTAGGTTAAGATACTTGCGATATAAGTGATATAACTTCAAATGCAGACGAAACAAACGAGATACCTTTGTTACGTCTCCCGACGTTTGATTAAGGACAATTACCATATAATTACTCGAATAAATATAAAATAAGTAAATATGTATCCACCTTATCATCGTAAGAATAAGATGCACACTCAGTTACATACCCACCTTCATAAGACACTACAGAACTCTACGTTAACTACACGTCTTTAACAACCACACAGAACCCACCGAACTCCACCACACCGATAACACTAAACCGCATGAACACTAATACTTAAGTAACATTAGAACATAACTCGTGGCGTTAGACATATTCTAAGTAGCCACAATTGCGCGCGGACTGGTGTTACGTCAGTCCGCTGAACGTGGCATCCCCGCTCCGAGCGCTCCGTTGCCATGGAGACCTCCCTCCACGACGACCGAGCCTACCAAGATGGCGGCGGGATCGCAGCCGAGGAGGACCCATGCGGAGCCGAGCAGAGCAGTTTCCGCATCCAACCTCTACGACTCGACTTCTCAGCTCCCAACCGGGGAGACCTTTCGGTTCCATATCCAGTCAAACTCTCAGCGATTATAACGTTAGGAATTCTATTCGTAGGATTAAGAACGCGCTTTGTAGTTTATATTATAATAGAATATACTATTTAGTTAGACTCAATTCAATTCATTTTCCCAACGTCCTGCATCCGGAGATCACTTCACCGAAACCACGATCGAGCTACCAACCGCCAACGCCCAGGAAAGTCTCGACGACGCCGGGGCCTGCCAATAACCTCCCCTACACAAAATCAGGCCGAACACCGATCCAGGGGATGAGCGGAGGCAACGAGGTAAGTGCAGTGCAATCATCCCAAATAGAGCCGAGTTGACGGGTCGTGAGACCCTGTAATACGCGAACGGTACGCGTCGCGTGTGCAAAACGGTGGTTCGAAATACGTCTGTTTCCGCGGTCCGTAGAAAGGTAACATATATTTTTCGGAACGTCTACCGCGGGACGTAACACCTTCATATCCAAGCGAAAAAAAGGATTTAGCTTCAAATCAATGCGATGTAGAAGGTTTATCTTCAAATTCATGGGAAACAAATGATATAGCTTCAAACAATTGGGATATAAGTGATATAGCTTCAAATGCAGACGAAACAAACGAGTTAGCTTCTAATCCATGCGAAACTCATGATTTAGCTTCAAATCAATGCGATGTAGAAGGTTTACCTTCAAATCCATGCTTAAAAAATAATTTAGCTTCAAACACTTGGGATATAAGTGATATGTCATCAAATGCAGACGATCAAACGAGTTAGCATCAAAATCCATGCGATAAACTTGATTTAGCTTCAAATCAATGCGAAGTAGAAGGATTAGATTCAAATCCGTGAAACACAAATGATTTAGCTTCAAATACTTGTGATATAAATGATATAGCTTCAAATGCAGGCGAAACAAACGAGTTAGCTTCTAATCCATGCGAAAGTCATGATTTAGCTTCAATTCAATGCGATGTAGAAGGTTTAACTTCAAATCCATGCTTAAAAAATGATTTAGCTTCAAGCACTTGGGATATAAGTGATGTGGCTTCAAATGCAGACGATCAAACGAGTTAGCTTCAAAATCCATGCGATAAACTTGATTTAGCTTCAAATCAATGCGATGTAGAAGGTTTACCTTCAAATCCATGCTTAACAAATGATTTAGCTTCAAATACTTGGGATATAAGTGATATAGCTTGAAAAGCAGACGATCAAACGAGTTAGCTTCAAAATCCATGCGATAAACTTGATTTAGCTTCAAATCAATGCGAAGTAGTAGGCTTAGATTCAAATCCATGCGAAACAAATGATTTAGGTTCAGATACTTGCGGTATAAATGATACAGCTTCAAATGCAGACGAAACAAACGAGTTAGCTTCATATCTATGCGAAACACATGATTTAGCTTCAAATCAATGCGATGTAGAAGGTTTAGCTTCAAATCCATGCGAAAGACATGATTTAGCTTCAAATCAATGCGATGTATAAGGTTTAGCTTCAAATCCATACCGAACAAATGATTTAAAATCAGATGCTTGCGGTATCAGTGATATAGCTTCAAATGGAGGGGAAACAAATGAGTTAGCTTCAAATCCATGCAAAACACATGATTAAGCTTCAAATCAATGCTATGTAGAAGGTTTAGCTACAAATCCAAGCGAAACACATGATTTAGCTTCAATTCAATGCGATGTAGAACGTTTAGCTTCAAATCCATGCCAAACAAATGATTTAGCTTCAAACACTTGCAATATAAGTGATATAGCTTCAAATGCAGGCGAAACGAACGAGTTATCTTCAAATCCAAGCGAGACACATGATTTACCTTCAAATCAATGCGATGTAGGAGATTTAGCTTCAAATCCAAGCGAAACACGTGATTTAGCTTTAAATCCATGCGAAGTAGAAGGCTTAGCTTCAAATCCATGCGGAATCAATGATTTAGCTTCAAATAATTGCGATATAAGTGATATAGATTCAACTGCAGGCGAGACAAACGAGCTAGCTTCATCTCCATGAGAAACACATGATTTAGCTTCTAATCAATGCGATGTAGAAGGTTTAGCTTCAAATCTATGCGAAACAAATGATTTAGCATCAGATATATCTGATATAAGTGATATAGCTTCAAATGCTGGCGAAACAAACGAGTTAGCTTCAAATCCAAGCGAAACACATAATTTAGCAGAAAATCAATGCGATGTAGAAGGTTTAGCTTCAAATCCAAGAGAATCACATGATTTGGCTTGAAATAAATGCGATGTAGAAGGTTTAGCTTCAAATCCATGCGAAACAAGTGATTTAGCACAGGAACTTACGCTATAAGTGATATAGCTTCAAATGCAGGAGAAACAAATGATATAGCTCCAAATCCATGCGAAACAAATGATTTAGCCTCAAATCAATGCGAAGCAGAATGCTTAGGTTCAAATCCTTGAGAACCAAATGCTTTAGCTTCAAATAATTGCGTTATAAGTGATATAGCTTCAAATGCATACGAATCAAACGAGTTAGCTTCAAAATCGATGCGAAACAAATGATTTAGCTTCAACTCAATGCGATGTAGAAGGTTTAGCTTCAAATCAATGCGAAGTAGAAGGTTTAGCTTCAAATCCATGCGAAACAAATGATTTAGCATCAGATACCTGTGATATAAGTGATATAGCTTCAAATGCAGGCGAAACAAACGAGTTAGCTTCAAATCCATGCAAAACACATGATTAAGCTTCAAATCAATGCCATGTAGAAGGCATCGCATCAAATCGATGCGAAACAAATGATTTAGCTTCAAATCAACGCGATGCAGAAGGTTTAGCTTCAAATCCATGCGAAACAAATTATTTAGTTTCTAACACTTGTGATATAAGTGATATAGCTTCAAACGCAGACCAAACAAACGAGTTCGCTTCAAATCCATTCGAAACACATGATTTAGCTTCAAATCAATGTGAGGTAGAAGGCTTAGCTTCAAATCCATGAGAAACAAATGATTTAGATTCAGATTCTTGTGATATAAGTGATATAGCTTCAAATGCACACGAAACAAACGAGTTAGATTCAAATCCAAGCGAAACACATGATTTAGCTTCAAATCAATGTGATGTAGATGGTTTAGTTTCAAACCCAAGCGAAACACATGATTTAGCATCAGATATCTGTGATATAAGTGATATAGCTTCAAATGCAGGCGAAACGAACGAGTTAGCTTCAAATCCATGCGAAACAAATGATTTTTCTTCAAATACTTGCGATTCAAGTGATATAGCTTCAACTGTAGGCGAAACAAACCAGATAGATTCAATTCCATGCGAAACACATGATTTAGCTGCAAATCAATACGATGTATACGGTTTAGCTTCAAATCCATGCGAAACAAATGATGTAGCTTCAAACACTTGGGATATAAGTGATATAGCTTCAAATTCAAACGAAACAAACGAGTTAGCTTCAAAATCCGTACGATACACATGATTTAGCTTGAAATCAATGAGATGTAGAAGGCGTAGCTTCAAATCCATGCGATACAATTGATTTAGCTTCAAACACTTTGGATATAAGTGATATAGCTTCAAATGCAGACGAAACAAAGGAGTTAGCTTCAAATCCATGCGAAACAAATGATTTAGCTTCAAACACTTGGGATATAAGTGATATAGCTTCAAATGTAGACGATCAAACGAGTTAGCTTCAAAATCCATGCGATAAACATGATTTAGCTTCAAATCAATGCGAAGTAGAAGGCTTAGCTTCAAATCCATGCGAAACAAATGATTTTTCTTCAAATACTTGCGTTTCAAGTGATATAGCTTCAAATGTAGGCGAAACAAACCAGATAGATTCAATTCCATGCGAAACACATGATTTAGCTGCAAATCAATGCGATGTATACGGTTTAGCTTCAAATCCATGCGATATAAGTGATATAGCTTCAAATGCAGACAAATCAAACGAGTTAGCTTCAAAATCCATGCAAAACAAATGATTTAGCTTCAAATCAATGCGAAGTGGAAGGCTTAGATTCAAATCCATGCGGAACCAATGACTTAGCTTCAGACTTGCGATATAAGTGATATAGCTTCAAACGCAAACTAAACAAACGAGTTAGCTTCAAATCCAAGCGAAACACATGATTTAGCTTCAAATCGATGCGATGTAGAAGGTTTAGCTTCAAATCCATGCGAAACAAAAGAGTTAGCTTCAATCACTAGGGTTATAAGTGTTATAGCTTCAAATGCAGACGAAACAAACGGTTTAGCTTCAAATCCATGCGAAACAAATGATTTAGCACAGGAACTTACGCTATAAGTGATATAGCATCAAATGCAGGAGAAACAAATGAGATAGCTCCAAATCCATGCGAAACAAATGATTTAGCCTCAAATCAATGCGAAGCAGAATGCTTAGGTTCAAATCCTTGAGAACCAAATGATTTAGCTTCAGATACTTGCGATATAAGTGATATAGCTTCAAATGGAGTGGAAACAAATGAGTCAGCTTCAAATCCATGCAAAACACATGATTAAGCTTCAAATCAATGCCATATAGAAGGTTTAGCTTCAAATCCAAGCGAAACACATGATTTAGCTTCAAATCAATGCGATGTCGAAGGTTTAGCTTCAAATACATGCGGAACAAATGATTTAACATCAGATGCTTGAGATATCAGTGATATAGCTTCAAATGCAGGCGAAACAAACGAGTTAGCTTCAATTCCATGCGAAACATATGATTTAGCTGCAAATCAATGCGATGTAGAAGGTTTAACTTCAAATTCGTGCGAAACAAATGATTCAGCTTCAAATACTTGCGATATAAATGATATAGCTTCAAATGCAGGCGAAACAAACGAGTTAGCTTCTAATCAATGCGAAACTCATGATTTAGCTTCAAATCAATGCGATGTAGAAGGTTTACCTTCAAATCCATGCTTAACAAATAATTTAGCTTCAAACACATGGGATATAAGTGATATAGCTTCAAATGCAGACGATGAAACGAGTTAGCTTCATAATCCACGCGATAAATTTGATTTAGCTTCAAATCAATGCGAAGTAGAAGGATGAGCTTCAAATCCATGCAACACAAATGATTTAGCTTCAAATACTTGCGCTATAAATGATATAGCTTCAAATGCAGGCGAAACAAACGAGTTAGCTTCTAATCAATGCGAAACTCATGATTTAGCTTCAAATCAATGCGATGTAGAAGGTTTACCTTCAAATCCATGCTTAACAAATAATTTAGCTTCAAACACTTGGGACATAAGTGATATAGCTTCAAATGCAGACGATCAAACGAGTTAGCTTCAAAATCCATGCGATAAACTTGATTTAGCTTCAAATCAATGCGATGTAGAAGGTTTACCTTCAAATCCATGCTTAACAAATGATTTAGCTTCAAATACTTGCGATATAAATGATATAGCTTCAAATGCAGGCGAAACAAACGTGTTATCTTCTAATCCATGCGAAACTCATGATTTAGCTTCAAATCAATGCGATGTAGAAGGTTTACCTTCAAATCCATGCTTAACAAATGATTTAGCTTCAAACACTTGGGATATAAGTGATATAGCTTCAAAGGCAGACGATCAAACGAGTTAGCTTCAAAATTCATGCGATAAACTTGATTTAGCTTCAAATCAATGCGAAGTAGAAGGATTGGTTTAAAATCCATGCAACACAAATGATTTAGCTTCAAATACTTGCGATATAAATGATATAGCTTCAAATGCAGGCGAAACAAACGAGTTAGCTTCTAATCCATGCGAAACTCATGATTTAGCTTCAAATCAATGTGATGTAGAAGGTTTACCTTCAAATCCATGCACAACAAATGATTTAGCTTCAAATACTTGCGATATATATGATATAGCTTCAAATGCAGGCGAAACAAACGTGTTAGCTTCTAATCCATGCGAAACACATGATTTAGCTACAAATCAATGCGATGTAGAAGGTTTAACTTCAAATCCATGCTTAACAAATAATTTAGCTTCAAACACTTGGGATATAAGTGATATAGCTTCAAATGCAGGTGAAACAAACGTGTTAGCTTCTAATCCATGCGAAACTCATGATTTAGCTTCAAATCAATGCGATGTAGGAGGTTTACCTTCAAATCCATGCTTAACAAATAATTTAGCTTCAAACACTTGGGATATGAGTGATATGGCTTCAAATGCAGACGATCAAACGAGTTAGTTTCAAAATCCATGCGATAAACTTGATTTAGCTTCAAATCAATGCGATGTAGAAGGTTTACGTTCAAATCCATGCTTAAAAAATGATTTAGCTTCAAACACTTGGGATATAAGTGATATAGCTTCAAAGGCAGACGATCAAACGAGTTAGCTTCAAAATTAATGCGATAAACTTGATTTAGCTTCAAATCAATGCGAAGTAGAAGGATTGGTTTAAAATCCATGCAACACAAATGATTTAGCTTCAAATACTTGCAATATAAATGATATAGCTTCAAATTCAGGCGAAACAAACGTGTTAGCTTCTAATCCATGCGAAACTCATGATTTAGCTTCAAATCAATGCGATGTAGAAGGTTTACCTTCAAATCCATGCTTAACAAATGATTTCGCTTCAAATACTTGCGATATAAATGATATAGCTTCAAATGCAGGCGAAACAAACGAGTTAGCTTCTAATCCATGCGAAACTCATGAATTAGCTTCAAATCAATGCGATGTAGAAGGTTTACCTTCAAATCCATGCTTAACAAATGATTTAGCTTCGAACACTTGGGATATATGTGATATAGCTTCAAAGGCAGACGATCAAACGAGTTAGCTTCAAAATTCATGCGATAAACTTGATTTAGCTTCAAATCAATGCGAAGTAGAAGTATTGGCTTAAAATCCATGCAACACAAATGATTTAGCTTCAAATACTTGCGATATAAATGATATAGCTTCAAATGCAGGCGAAACAAACGTGTTAGCTTCTAATCCATGCGAAACTCATGATTTAGCTTCAAATCAATGCGATGTAGAAGGTTTACCTTCAAATCCATGCTTAACAAATGATTTAGCTTCAAATACTTGCGATATAAATGATATAGCTTCAAATGCAGGCGAAACAAACGTGTTAGCTTCTAATCCATGCGAAACTCATGATTTAGCTTCAAATCAATGCTATGTAGAAGATTTACCTTCAAATCCATGCTTAACAAATAATTTAGCTTCAAACACTTGGGATATAAGTGATATAGCTTCAAATGCAGACGATCAAACAAGTTAGCCACAAAATCCATGCGATAAACTTGATTTAGCTTCAAATCAATGCGAAGTAGAAGGATTAGCTTCAAATCCATGCAACACAAATGATTTAGCTTCAAATACTTACGATATAAATGATATAGCTTCAAATGCAGGCCTAACAAACGAGTTAGCTTCTTATACATGCGAAACTCATGATATAGCTTCAAATCAATGCGATGTAGAAGGTTTACCTTCAAATCCATGCACAACAAATGATTTAGCTTCAAATACTTGCGATATAAATGATATAGCTTCAAATGCAGGCCTAACAAACGAGTTAGCTTCTAATACATGCGAAACTCATGATTTAGCTTCAAATCAATGCGATGTAGAAGGTTTACCTTCAAATCCATGCACAACAAATGATTTAGCTTCAAATACTTGCGATATATATGATATAGCTTCAAATGCAGGCGAAACAAACGTGTTAGCTTCTAATCCATGCGAAACACATGATTTAGCTACAAAGCAATGCGATGTAGAAGGTTTAACTTCAAATCCATGCTTAACAAATAATTTAGCTTCAAACACTTGGGATATAAGTGATATAGCTTCAAATGCAGGTGAAACAAACGTGTTAGCTTCTAATCCACGCGAAACTCATGATTTAGCTTCAAATCAATGCGATGTAGGAGGTTTACCTTCAAATCCATGCTTAACAAATAATTTAGCTTCAAACACTTGGGATATAAGTGATATGGCTTCAAATGCAGACGATCAAACGAGTTAGTTTCAAAATCCATACGATAAACTTGATTTAGCTTCAAATCAATGCGATGTAGAAGGTTTACGTTCAAATCCATGCTTAAAAAATGATTTAGCTTCAAACACTTGGGATATAAGTGATATGGCTTCAAATGCAGACGATCAAACGAGTTAGCTTCAAAATCCATGCGATAAACTTGATTTAGCTTCAAATCAATGCGATGTAGAAGGTTTACCTTCAAATACATGCTTAACAAATGATTTAGCTTCAAACACCTGGGATATAAGTGATATAGCTTCAAAGGCAGACGATCAAACGAGTTAGCTTCAAAATTAATGCGATAAACTTGATTTAGCTTCAAATCAATGCGAAGTAGAAGGATTGGTTTAAAATCCATGCAACACAAATGATTTAGCTTCAAATACTTGCGATATAAATGATATAGCTTCAAATGCAGGCGAAACGAACGTGTTAGCTTCTAATCCATGCGAAACTCATGATTTAGCTTCAAATCAATGCGATGTAGAAGGTTTACCTTCAAATCCATGCTTAACAAATGATTTCGCTTCAAATACTTGCGATATAAATGATATAGCTTCAAATGCAGGCGAAACAAACGTGTTAGCTTCTAATCCATGCGAAACTCATGATTTAGCTTCAAATCAATGCGATGTAGGAGGTTTACCTTCAAATCCATGCTTAACAAATAATTTAGCTTCAAACACTTGGGATATAAGTGATATAGCTTCAAATGCAGACGATCAAACAAGTTAGCCACAAAATCCATTCGATAAACTTGATTTAGCTTCAAATCAATGCGAAGTAGAAGGATTAGCTTCAAATCCATGCAACACAAATGATTTAGCTTCAAATACTTGCGATATAAATGATATAGCTTCAAATGCAGGCCTAACAAACGAGTTAGCTTCTTATACATGCGAAACTCATGATTTAGCTTCAAATCAATGCGATGTAGAAGGTTTACCTTCAAATCCATGCACAACAAATGATTTTGCTTCAAATACTTGCGATATATATGATATAGCTTCAAATGCAGGCGAAACAAACGTGTTAGCTTCTAATCCATGCGAAACTCATGATTTAGCTTCAAATCAATGCGATGTAGAAGGTTTAACTTCAAATCCATGCTTAAAAAATGATTTAGCTTCAAGCACTTGGGATATAATTGATATGGCTTCAAATGCATACGATCAAACGAGTTAGCTTCAAAATCCATGCGATAAACTTGATTTAGCTTCAAATCAATGCGATGTAGAAGGTTTACCATCAAATCCATGCTTAACAAATGATTTAGCTTCAAATACTTGCGATATAAATTATATAGCTTCAAATGCAGGCGAAACAAACGTGTTAGCTTCTAATCCATGCGAAACTCATGATTTAGCTTCAAATCAATGCGATGTAGAAGGTTTACCTTCACATCCATGCTTAAAAAATGATTTAGCTTGAAACACTTGGGATATAAGTGATATGGCATCAAATGCAGACGATCAAACGAGTTAGCTTCAAAATCCATGCGATAAACTTGATTTAGCTTCAAATCAATGCGAAGTAGAAGGATTAGCTTCAAATCCGTGAAACACAAATGATTTAGCTTCAAATACTTGCGATATAAATGATATAGCTTCAAATGCAGGCGAAACAAACGAGTTAGCTTCTAATCCATGCGAAACTCATGACTTAGCTTCAAATCAATGCGATGTAAAAGGTTTAGCTTCAAATCTATGTGAATGAAATTATTGAGCTTCAAACACTTGGGATATAGGAGATATAGCTTCAAATGCAGACGAAACAACCCAATTATCTTCAAATCCATGCGGAACACATGATTTAGCTGCAAATCAATGCTATGTAGATGCATTAGCTTCAAATCCATGCGAAAAAATGATTTTATTTCAAATACTTGCGATAGAAGTGATATAGCTTCAAATGCAGGCGAAACAAACGAGTTAGCTCCAAATCCATGCGAAACACATGATTTAGCATCAAATCAATGCGATGTAGAAGGTTTAGCCTCAAATCAATGCGAAATAGAAGGCTTAGCTTCAAATCCATGCGACACAAATGATTTAGCTTTTGATATTTGCGAAATAATTGATATAGCTTCAAATGCAGACAAAACAAACAAGTAAGCTTCAAATCCAAGCGAAACACATGATTTAGCATCAGGTACCTGTGATATAAGTGATATAGCTTCAAATGCAGGGGAAACGAACGAGTTAGCTTCAAATACTCGCAAAACACATGATTAAGCTTCTAATCAATGCCATGTAGAAGGCATCGCTTCAAATCCATGGAAAACAAATGATTTAGCTTCAAATCAACGCGATGCAGAAGGTTCAGCTTCAAATCCATGCGAAACAAATTATTTAGTTTCTAACACTTGTGATATAAGTGATATAGCTTCAAACGCAGACCAAACAAACGAGTTCGCTTCAAATCCAAGCGAAACACATGATTTAGCTTCAAATCAATGCGAAGTAGAAGGCTTAGCTTCAAATTCATGCGAAACAAAAGATTTTGCTTCAAATCAATGCGATGCAGAAGGTTTAGCTTCAAATCCATGCGAAACAAATGACTTAGCTTCTAACACTTGGGATATAAGAGATATAGCTTCAAATGCAGACGAATCAAACGAGTTAACTACAAAATCCATGCGGTACACATTATTTAGCTTCAAATCAAAGCGAAGTAGAAGGCTTAGCTTCAAATCCATGCGAAACAAATGATTTAGGTTCAGATACTTGCGGTATAAGTGATATAGCATCAAATGCAGACGAAACAAACGAGATACCTTCATATCCATGCGAAAAAAAAGATTTAGCCTCAAATCAATGGGACGTAGAAGGTTTATCTTCAAATCCATGCGAAACAAATGATTTAGCTTCAAACACTTGGGATATAAGTGATATAGCTTCAAATTTAGACGATCAAACGAGTTAGCTTCAAAATCCATGCGATAAACATGATTTAGCTTCAAATCAATGCGAAGTAGAAGGCTTAGCTTCAAATCCATGCGAAACAAATGATTTTTCTTCAAATACTTGCGTTTCAAGTGATATAGCTTCAAATGTAGGCGAAACAAACCAGATAGATTCAATTCCATGCGAAACACATGATTTAGCTGCAAATCAATGCGATGTATACGGTTTAGCTTCAAATCCATGCGAAACAAATGATTTAGCACAGGAACTTACGCTATAAGTGATATAGCTTCAAATGCAGGAGAAAGAAATGAGATAGCTCCAAATCCATGCGAAACAAATGATTTAGCCTCAAATCAATGCGAAGCAGAATGCTTAGGTTCCAATCCTTGAGAACCAAATGCTTTAGCTTCAATTAATTGCGATATAAGTGATATAGCTTCAAATGCAGACAAATCAAACGAGTTAGCTTCAAAATCCATGCAAAACAAATGATTTAGCTTCAAATCAATGCGAAGTGGAAGGCTTAGATTCAAATCCATGCGGAACCAATGACTTAGCTTCAGACTTGCGATATAACTGATATAGCTTCAAACGCAAACTAAACAAACGAGTTAGCTTCAAATCCAAGCGAAACAAATGATTTAGCTTCAAATCAATGCGAGGTAGAAGGCTTAGATTCAAATCCATGCGTAACCAAAGACTTAGCTTCAGATACTTGCGATATAAGTGATATAGCTTCAAACGCAAACTAAACAAACGAGTTAGCTTCAAATCCAAGCGAAACACTTGATTTAGCTTCAAATCGATGCGATGTAGAAGGTTTAGCTTCAAATCCAAGCGAAACAAATGAGTTAGCTTCAATCACTAGGGTTATAAGTGTTATAGCTTCAAATGCAGACGAAACAAACGAGTTAGCTTCAAATCCATGCGAAACATATGATTTAGCAGCAAATCAATGCAATGTAGATGGTTTAGCTTCAAATCAGTGCGATCCAAATGATTTAGTTTCAGGTACTTGCGATATATGTGATATAGCTTCAAATGCAGACGAATAAAACGAGTTAGCTTCAAAATCCATGCGAAACAAATGATTTTGCCTCAAATCAATGCGAAGCAGAATGCTTAGGTTCAAATCCTTGAGAACCAAATGATTTAGCTTCAGATACTTGCGATATAAGTTATATAGCTTCAAACGCAAACTAAAGAAACGAGTATGCTTCAAATCCATACAAAACAAATGATTAAGTTTCAAATGCATGCGAAAGACTAGATTTAGGTTCAAATTCATGCGAAACACATGGTTTATAATCAAAATCATGCGGAACAAATGATTTAGCTTCAAATACTTGCGATATAAGTGTTATAGATTCAACTGCAGGCCAAACAAACGAGTTAGCTTCAAATCAAAGCGAAGCACATGATTAAGCTTCAAATCAATGCGATGTAGAAGGGTTAGCTTCTAATCCATGCGAAACAAATGATTTTCCTTGAAATACTTGCGATTCAAGTGATATAGCTTCAAATGTAGGCAAAACAAACCAGGTAGATTCAATTCCATGCGAAACACATGATTTAGCTGCAAATCAATGCGATGTATACGGTTTAGCTTCAAATCCATGCGAAACAAATGATTTAGCACAGGAACTTACGCTATAAGTGATATAGCTTCAAATGCAGGAGAAAGAAATGAGATAGCTCCAAATCCATGCGAAACAAATGATTTAGCCTCAAATCAATGCGAAGCAGAATGCTTAGGTTCCAATCCTTGAGAACCAAATGCTTTAGCTTCAAATAATTGCGATATAAGTGATATAGCTTCAAATGCAGACAAATCAAACGAGTTAGCTTCAAAATCCATGCAAAACAAATGATTTAGCTTCAAATCAATGCGAAGTGGAAGGCTTAGATTCAAATCCATGCGGAACCAATGACTTAGCTTCAGACTTGCGATATAACTGATATAGCTTCAAACGCAAACTAAACAAACGAGTTAGCTTCAAATCCAAGCGAAACAAATGATTTAGCTTCAAATCAATGCGAGGTAGAAGGCTTAGATTCAAATCCATGCGTAACCAAAGACTTAGCTTCAGATACTTGCGATATAAGTGATATAGCTTCAAACGCAAACTAAACAAACGAGTTAGCTTCAAATCCAAGCGAAACACTTGATTTAGCTTCAAATCGATGCGATGTAGAAGGTTTAGCTTCAAATCCAAGCGAAACAAATGAGTTAGCTTCAATCACTAGGGTTATAAGTGTTATAGCTTCAAATGCAGACGAAACAAACGAGTTAGCTTCAAATCCATGCGAAACATATGATTTAGCAGCAAATCAATGCAATGTAGATGGTTTAGCTTCAAATCAGTGCGATCCAAATGATTTAGTTTCAGGTACTTGCGATATATGTGATATAGCTTCAAATGCAGACGAATAAAACGAGTTAGCTTCAAAATCCATGCGAAACAAATGATTTTGCCTCAAATCAATGCGAAGCAGAATGCTTAGGTTCAAATCCTTGAGAACCAAATGATTTAGCTTCAGATACTTGCGATATAAGTTATATAGCTTCAAACGCAAACTAAAGAAACGAGTATGCTTCAAATCCATACAAAACAAATGATTAAGTTTCAAATGCATGCGAAAGACAAGATTTAGGTTCAAATTCATGCGAAACACATGGTTTATAATCAAAATCATGCGGAACAAATGATTTAGCTTCAAATACTTGCGATATAAGTGTTATAGATTCAACTGCAGGCCAAACAAACGAGTTAGCTTCAAATCAAAGCGAAGCACATGATTAAGCTTCAAATCAATGCGATGTAGAAGGGTTAGCTTCTAATCCATGCGAAACAAATGATTTTCCTTGAAATACTTGCGATTCAAGTGATATAGCTTCAAATGTAGGCAAAACAAACCAGGTAGATTCAATTCCATGCGAAACAAATAATTTAGGTTAAGATACTTGCGATATAAGTGATATAACTTCAAATGCAGACGAAACAAACGAGATACCTTTGTTACGTCTCCCGACGTTTGATTAAGGACAATTACCATATAATTACTCGAATAAATATAAAATAAGTAAATATGTATCCACCTTATCATCGTAAGAATAAGATGCACACTCAGTTACATACCCACCTTCATAAGACACTACAGAACTCTACGTTAACTACACGTCTTTAACAACCACACAGAACCCACCGAACTCCACCACACCGATAACACTAAACCGCATGAACACTAATACTTAAGTAACATTAGAACATAACTCGTGGCGTTAGACATATTCTAAGTAGCCACAATTGCGCGCGGACTGGTGTTACGTCAGTCCGCTGAACGTGGCATCCCCGCTCCGAGCGCTCCGTTGCCATGGAGACCTCCCTCCACGACGACCGAGCCTACCAAGATGGCGGCGGGATCGCAGCCGAGGAGGACCCATGCGGAGCCGAGCAGAGCAGTTTCCGCATCCAACCTCTACGACTCGACTTCTCAGCTCCCAACCGGGGAGACCTTTCGGTTCCATATCCAGTCAAACTCTCAGCGATTATAACGTTAGGAATTCTATTCGTAGGATTAAGAACGCGCTTTGTAGTTTATATTATAATAGAATATACTATTTAGTTAGACTCAATTCAATTCATTTTCCCAACGTCCTGCATCCGGAGATCACTTCACCGAAACCACGATCGAGCTACCAACCGCCAACGCCCAGGAAAGTCTCGACGACGCCGGGGCCTGCCAATAACCTCCCCTACACAAAATCAGGCCGAACACCGATCCAGGGGATGAGCGGAGGCAACGAGGTAAGTGCAGTGCAATCATCCCAAATAGAGCCGAGTTGACGGGTCGTGAGACCCTGTAATACGCGAACGGTACGCGTCGCGTGTGCAAAACGGTGGTTCGAAATACGTCTGTTTCCGCGGTCCGTAGAAAGGTAACATATATTTTTCGGAACGTCTACCGCGGGACGTAACACCTTCATATCCAAGCGAAAAAAAGGATTTAGCTTCAAATCAATGCGATGTAGAAGGTTTATCTTCAAATTCATGGGAAACAAATGATATAGCTTCAAACAATTGGGATATAAGTGATATAGCTTCAAATGCAGACGAAACAAACGAGTTAGCTTCTAATCCATGCGAAACTCATGATTTAGCTTCAAATCAATGCGATGTAGAAGGTTTACCTTCAAATCCATGCTTAAAAAATAATTTAGCTTCAAACACTTGGGATATAAGTGATATGTCATCAAATGCAGACGATCAAACGAGTTAGCATCAAAATCCATGCGATAAACTTGATTTAGCTTCAAATCAATGCGAAGTAGAAGGATTAGATTCAAATCCGTGAAACACAAATGATTTAGCTTCAAATACTTGCGATATAAATGATATAGCTTCAAATGCAGGCGAAACAAACGAGTTAGCTTCTAATCCATGCGAAACTCATGATTTAGCTTCAATTCAATGCGATGTAGAAGGTTTAACTTCAAATCCATGCTTAAAAAATGATTTAGCTTCAAGCACTTGGGATATAAGTGATGTGGCTTCAAATGCAGACGATCAAACGAGTTAGCTTCAAAATCCATGCGATAAACTTGATTTAGCTTCAAATCAATGCGATGTAGAAGGTTTACCTTCAAATCCATGCTTAACAAATGATTTAGCTTCAAATACTTGGGATATAAGTGATATAGCTTGAAAAGCAGACGATCAAACGAGTTAGCTTCAAAATCCATGCGATAAACTTGATTTAGCTTCAAATCAATGCGAAGTAGTAGGCTTAGATTCAAATCCATGCGAAACAAATGATTTAGGTTCAGATACTTGCGGTATAAATGATACAGCTTCAAATGCAGACGAAACAAACGAGTTAGCTTCATATCTATGCGAAACACATGATTTAGCTTCAAATCAATGCGATGTAGAAGGTTTAGCTTCAAATCCATGCGAAAGACATGATTTAGCTTCAAATCAATGCGATGTATAAGGTTTAGCTTCAAATCCATACCGAACAAATGATTTAAAATCAGATGCTTGCGGTATCAGTGATATAGCTTCAAATGGAGGGGAAACAAATGAGTTAGCTTCAAATCCATGCAAAACACATGATTAAGCTTCAAATCAATGCTATGTAGAAGGTTTAGCTACAAATCCAAGCGAAACACATGATTTAGCTTCAATTCAATGCGATGTAGAACGTTTAGCTTCAAATCCATGCCAAACAAATGATTTAGCTTCAAACACTTGCAATATAAGTGATATAGCTTCAAATGCAGGCGAAACGAACGAGTTATCTTCAAATCCAAGCGAGACACATGATTTACCTTCAAATCAATGCGATGTAGGAGATTTAGCTTCAAATCCAAGCGAAACACGTGATTTAGCTTTAAATCCATGCGAAGTAGAAGGCTTAGCTTCAAATCCATGCGGAATCAATGATTTAGCTTCAAATAATTGCGATATAAGTGATATAGATTCAACTGCAGGCGAGACAAACGAGCTAGCTTCATCTCCATGAGAAACACATGATTTAGCTTCTAATCAATGCGATGTAGAAGGTTTAGCTTCAAATCCATGCGAAAGACATGATTTAGCTTCAAATCAATGCGATGTATAAGGTTTAGCTTCAAATCCATACCGAACAAATGATTTAAAATCAGATGCTTGCGGTATCAGTGATATAGCTTCAAATGGAGGGGAAACAAATGAGTTAGCTTCAAATCCATGCAAAACACATGATTAAGCTTCAAATCAATGCTATGTAGAAGGTTTAGCTACAAATCCAAGCGAAACACATGATTTAGCTTCAATTCAATGCGATGTAGAACGTTTAGCTTCAAATCCATGCCAAACAAATGATTTAGCTTCAAACACTTGCAATATAAGTGATATAGCTTCAAATGCAGGCGAAACGAACGAGTTATCTTCAAATCCAAGCGAGACACATGATTTACCTTCAAATCAATGCGATGTAGGAGATTTAGCTTCAAATCCAAGCGAAACACGTGATTTAGCTTTAAATCCATGCGAAGTAGAAGGCTTAGCTTCAAATCCATGCGGAATCAATGATTTAGCTTCAAATAATTGCGATATAAGTGATATAGATTCAACTGCAGGCGAGACAAACGAGCTAGCTTCATCTCCATGAGAAACACATGATTTAGCTTCTAATCAATGCGATGTAGAAGGTTTAGCTTCAAATCTATGCGAAACAAATGATTTAGCATCAGATATATCTGATATAAGTGATATAGCTTCAAATGCTGGCGAAACAAACGAGTTAGCTTCAAATCCAAGCGAAACACATAATTTAGCAGAAAATCAATGCGATGTAGAAGGTTTAGCTTCAAATCCAAGAGAATCACATGATTTGGCTTGAAATAAATGCGATGTAGAAGGTTTAGCTTCAAATCCATGCGAAACAAGTGATTTAGCACAGGAACTTACGCTATAAGTGATATAGCTTCAAATGCAGGAGAAACAAATGATATAGCTCCAAATCCATGCGAAACAAATGATTTAGCCTCAAATCAATGCGAAGCAGAATGCTTAGGTTCAAATCCTTGAGAACCAAATGCTTTAGCTTCAAATAATTGCGATATAAGTGATATAGCTTCAAATGCATACGAATCAAACGAGTTAGCTTCAAAATCGATGCGAAACAAATGATTTAGCTTCAACTCAATGCGATGTAGAAGGTTTAGCTTCAAATCAATGCGAAGTAGAAGGTTTAGCTTCAAATCCATGCGAAACAAATGATTTAGCATCAGATACCTGTGATATAAGTGATATAGCTTCAAATGCAGGCGAAACAAACGAGTTAGCTTCAAATCCATGCAAAACACATGATTAAGCTTCAAATCAATGCCATGTAGAAGGCATCGCATCAAATCGATGCGAAACAAATGATTTAGCTTCAAATCAACGCGATGCAGAAGGTTTAGCTTCAAATCCATGCGAAACAAATTATTTAGTTTCTAACACTTGTGATATAAGTGATATAGCTTCAAACGCAGACCAAACAAACGAGTTCGCTTCAAATCCATTCGAAACACATGATTTAGCTTCAAATCAATGTGAGGTAGAAGGCTTAGCTTCAAATCCATGAGAAACAAATGATTTAGATTCAGATACTTGTGATATAAGTGATATAGCTTCAAATGCACACGAAACAAACGAGTTAGATTCAAATCCAAGCGAAACACATGATTTAGCTTCAAATCAATGTGATGTAGATGGTTTAGTTTCAAACCCAAGCGAAACACATGATTTAGCATCAGATATCTGTGATATAAGTGATATAGCTTCAAATGCAGGCGAAACGAACGAGTTAGCTTCAAATCCATGCGAAACAAATGATTTTTCTTCAAATACTTGCGATTCAAGTGATATAGCTTCAACTGTAGGCGAAACAAACCAGATAGATTCAATTCCATGCGAAACACATGATTTAGCTGCAAATCAATACGATGTATACGGTTTAGCTTCAAATCCATGCGAAACAAATGATGTAGCTTCAAACACTTGGGATATAAGTGATATAGCTTCAAATTCAAACGAAACAAACGAGTTAGCTTCAAAATCCGTACGATACTCATGATTTAGCTTGAAATCAATGAGATGTAGAAGGCGTAGCTTCAAATCCATGCGATACAAT
Organism: Megalopta genalis; assembly: GCF_051020955.1. NCBI lineage: Eukaryota > Metazoa > Arthropoda > Insecta > Hymenoptera > Halictidae > Megalopta > Megalopta genalis. Next base: position 56,933 of record NW_027477181.1, read on the forward strand.
TGATTTAGCTTCAAACACTTTGGATATAAGTGATATAGCTTCAAATGCAGACGAAACAAAGGAGTTAGCTTCAAATCCATGCGAAACAAATGATTTAGCTTCAAACACTTGGGATATAAGTGATATAGCTTCAAATGTAGACGATCAAACGAGTTAGCTTCAAAATCCATGCGATAAACATGATTTAGCTTCAAATCAATGCGAAGTAGAAGGCTTAGCTTCAAATCCATGCGAAACAAATGATTTTTCTTCAAATACTTGCGTTTCAAGTGATATAGCTTCAAATGTAGGCGAAACAAACCAGATAGATTCAATTCCATGCGAAACACATGATTTAGCTGCAAATCAATGCGATGTATACGGTTTAGCTTCAAATCCATGCGATATAAGTGATATAGCTTCAAATGCAGACAAATCAAACGAGTTAGCTTCAAAATCCATGCAAAACAAATGATTTAGCTTCAAATCAATGCGAAGTGGAAGGCTTAGATTCAAATCCATGCGGAACCAATGACTTAGCTTCAGACTTGCGATATAAGTGATATAGCTTCAAACGCAAACTAAACAAACGAGTTAGCTTCAAATCCAAGCGAAACACATGATTTAGCTTCAAATCGATGCGATGTAGAAGGTTTAGCTTCAAATCCATGCGAAACAAAAGAGTTAGCTTCAATCACTAGGGTTATAAGTGTTATAGCTTCAAATGCAGACGAAACAAACGGTTTAGCTTCAAATCCATGCGAAACAAATGATTTAGCACAGGAACTTACGCTATAAGTGATATAGCATCAAATGCAGGAGAAACAAATGAGATAGCTCCAAATCCATGCGAAACAAATGATTTAGCCTCAAATCAATGCGAAGCAGAATGCTTATGTTCAAATCCTTGAGAACCAAATGATTTAGCTTCAGATACTTGCGATATAAGTGATATAGCTTCAAATGGAGTGGAAACAAATGAGTCAGCTTCAAATCCATGCAAAACACATGATTAAGCTTCAAATCAATGCCATATAGAAGGTTTAGCTTCAAATCCAAGCGAAACACATGATTTAGCTTCAAATCAATGCGATGTCGAAGGTTTAGCTTCAAATACATGCGGAACAAATGATTTAACATCAGATGCTTGAGATATCAGTGATATAGCTTCAAATGCAGGCGAAACAAACGAGTTAGCTTCAATTCCATGCGAAACATATGATTTAGCTGCAAATCAATGCGATGTAGAAGGTTTAACTTCAAATTCGTGCGAAACAAATGATTTAGCTTCAAATACTTGCGATATAAATGATATAGCTTCAAATGCAGGCGAAACAAACGAGTTAGCTTCTAATCAATGCGAAACTCATGATTTAGCTTCAAATCAATGCGATGTAGAAGGTTTACCTTCAAATCCATGCTTAACAAATAATTTAGCTTCAAACACATGGGACATAAGTGATATAGCTTCAAATGCAGACGATCAAACGAGTTAGCTTCAAAATCCATGCGATAAACTTGATTTAGCTTCAAATCAATGCGAAGTAGAAGAATGAGCTTCAAATCCATGCAACACAAATGATTTATCTTCAAATACTTGCGATATAAATGATATAGCTTCAAATGCAGGCGAAGCAAACGCGTTAGCTTCTAATCCATGCGAAACTCATGATGTAGCTTCAAATCAATGCGATGTAGAAGGTTCACCTTCAAATCCATGCTTAACAAATAATTTAGCTTCAAACACATGGGATATAAGTGATATAGCTTCAAATGCAAACGATCAAACGAGTTAGCTTCAAAATCCATGCGATAAACTTGATTTAGCTTCAAATAAATGCGAAGTAGAAGGCTTAGCTTCCAATCCATGCGAAACAAATGATTTAGGTCCAGATACTTGCGGTATAAGTGATACAGATTCAAATGCAGACGAAACAAACGAGTTAGTTTCATATCTATGCGAAACCCATGATTTAGCTTCAAATCAATGCGATGTAGAAGGTTTACCTTCAAATCCATGCTTAACAAATGATTTAGCTTCGAATACTTGCGATATGAATGATATAGATTCAAATGCAGGCGAAACAAACGTGTTAGCTTCTAATCCATGCGAAACTCATGATTTAGCTTCAAATCAATGCGATGTAGAAGGTTTGCCTTCAAATCCATGCTTAACAAATGATTTAGCTTCAAACACTTGGGATATAAGTGAAAAAGCTTCAAATGCAGACGATCAAACGAGTTAGCTTCAAAATCCATGCGATAAACTTGATTTAGCTTCAAATCCATGCGTAGTAGAAGGATTAGCTTCAAATCCATGCAACACAAATGATTTAGCTTCAAATACTTGCGATATAAATGATATAGCTTCAAATGCAGGCCTAACAAACGAGTTAGCTTCTATTCCATGCGAAACTCATGATTTAGCTTCAAATCAATGCGATGCAGAAGGTTTACCTTCAAATCCATGCACAACAAATGATTTAGCTTCAGACACTTGGGATATATGTGATATAGCTTCAAATGCAGACGATCAAACGAGTTAGCTTCAAGTCCACGCGAAACAAGTGATTTAGCTTCAGACACTTGCGATATAAGTGATATAGCTTCAAATGCAGAAGAAACAAACGAGTTATCTTCAAATCCATGCCATGCACTTGATTTAGCTGAAAATCAATGCGATGTAGAAGGTTCAGCTTCAAATCCATGCGAAACAAATGATTTAGCTTCAAACACATGGGATATAAGTGGTATAGCTTCAAATGCAGACGATCAAACAAGTTAGCCACAAAATCCATGCGATAAACTTGATTTAGCTTCAAATAAATGCGAAGTAGAAGGATTACCTTCAAATCCATGCAACACAAATGATTTAGCTTCAAATACTTGCGATATAAATGATATAGCTTCAAATGCAGGCGAATCAAATGATTTAGGTTCAGATACTTGCGGTATAAATGATACAGCTTCAAATTCAGACGAAGCAAACGAATTAGCTTCATATCTATGCGAAACACATGATTTAGCTTCAAATCAATGCGATGTAGAAGGTTTACCTTCAAATCCATGCTTAACAAATGATTTAGCTTCAAATACTTGCGATATAAATGATATAGCTTCAAATGCAGGCGAATCAAACGAGTTAGTTTCTAATCCATGCGAAACTCATGATTTAGCTTCAAATCAATGCGATGTAGAAGGTTCACCTTCAAATCCATGCGCAACAAATGATTTAACATCATATACTTGCGATATAAGTGATATAGCTTCAAATGGAGTGGAAACAAATGAGTCAGCTTCAAATCCATGCAAAACACATGATTAAGCTTCAAATCAATGCTATGTAGAAGGTTTAGCTTCAAATCCAAGCGAAACACATGATTTAGCTTCAAATCAATGCGATGTCGAAGGTTTAGCTTCCAATACATGCGGAACAAATTATTTAACATCAGATGCTTGAGATATCAGTGATATAGCTTCAAATGCAGGCGAAACAAACGAGTTAGCTTCAATTCCATGCGAAACATATGATTTAGCTGCAAATCAATGCGATGTAGAAGGTTTAACTTCAAATTCGTGCGAAACAAATGATTTAGCTTCAAACACTTGTGATATAAGTGATATAGCTTCAAATGCAGACGAAAAAAAACTAGTTAGCTTCAAAATCCATACGATGCACATGATTTAGCTTCAAATCAATGCGAAGTAGAAGGTTTAGCTTCATATCCAAGCGAAACACATGATTTAACTTCAAATCAATGCGATGTAGAAGGTTTAGCTTCAAATCCCTGCGAAACAAATGATTTAACATCAGATACTTGCGATATAAGTGATATAGCTTCAAATGGAGTGGAAACAATTGAGTCAGCTTCAAATCCATGCAAAACACATGATTAAGCTTCAAATCAATGCTATGTAGAAGGTTTAGCTTCAAAACCAAGCGAAACACATGATTTAGCTTCAAATCAATGCGATGTAGAAGGTTTAGCTTCAAATACATGCGGAACAAATGATTTAACATCAGATGCTTGAGATATCAGTGATATAGCTTCAAATGCAGGCGAAACAAACGAGTTAGCTTCAATTCCATGCGAAACATATGATTTAGCTGCAAATCAATGCGATGTAGAAGGTTTAACTTCAAATTCTTGCGAAACAAATGATTTAGCTTCAAACACTTGTGATATAAGAGATATAGCTTCAAATACAGACGAAACAAACGTGTTAGCTTCTAATCCATGCGAAACTCATGATTTAGCTTCAAATCAATGCGATGTAGGAGGTTTACCTTCAAATCCATGCTTAACAAATAAATTAACTTCAAACACTTGGGATATAAGTGATATAGCTTCAAATGCAGACGATCAAACAAGTTAGCCACAAAATCCATGCGATAAACTTGATTTAGCTTCAAATCAATGCGAAGTAGAAGGATTAGCTTCAAATCCGTGGAACACAAATGATTTAGCTTCGAATACTTGCGATATGAATGATATAGCTTCAAATGCAGGCGAAACAAACGTGTTAGCTTCTAATCCATGCGAAACTCGTGATTTAGCTTCAAATCAATGCGATGTAGAAGGTTTACCTTCAAATCCATGCTTAACAAATGATTTAGCTTCAGACACTTGGGTTATATGTGATATAGCTTCAAATGCAGACGATCAAACGAGTTAGCTTCAAGTCCACGCGAAACAAGTGATTTAGCTTCAGACACTTGCGATATAAGTGATATAGCTTCAAATGCAGAAGAAACAAACGAGTTATCTTCAAATCCATGCCATGCACTTGATTTAGCTGAAAATCAATGCGATGTAGAAGGTTCAGCTTCAAATCCATGCGAAACAAATGATTTAGCTTCAAACACATGGGATATAAGTGATATAGCTTCAAATGCAGACGATGAAACGAGTTAGCTTCATAATCCACGCGATAAATTTGATTTAGCTTCAAATCAATGCGAAGTAGAAGGATGAGCTTCAAATCCATGCAACACAAATGATTTAGCTTCAAATACTTGCGATATAAATGATATAGCTTCAAATGCAGGCGAAACAAACGAGTTAGCTTCTAATCAATGCGAAACTCATGACTTAGCTTCAAATCAATGCGATGTAGAAGGTTTACCTTCAAATCCATGCTTAACAAATAATTTAGCTTCATACACATGGGATATAAGTGATATAGCTTCAAATGCAGACGATGAAACGAGTTAGCTTCATAATCCACGCGATAAATTTGATTTAGCTTCAAATCAATGCGAAGTAGAAGGATGAGCTTCAAATCCATGCAACACAAATGATTTAGCTTCAAATACTTGCGATATAAATGATATAGCTTCAAATGCAGGCGAAACAAACGAGTTAGCTTCTAATCAATGCGAAACTCATGATTTAGCTTCAAATCAATGCGATGTAGAAGGTTTACCTTCAAATCCATGCTTAACAAATAATTTAGCTTCAAACACTTGAGACATAAGTGATATAGCTTCAAATGCAGACGATCAAACGAGTTAGCTTCAAAATCCATGCGATAAACTTGATTTAGCTTCAAATCAATGCGAAGTAGAAGAATGAGCTTCAAATCCATGCAACACAAATGATTTATCTTCAAATACTTGCGATATAAATGATATAGCTTCAAATGCAGGCGAAGCAAACGCGTTAGCTTCTAATCCATGCGAAACTCATGATTTAGCTTCAAACACATGGGATATAAGTGATATAGCTTCAAATGCAAACGATCAAACGAGTTAGCTTCAAAATCCATGCGATAAACTTGATTTAGCTTCAAATCAATGCGAAGTAGAAGGCTTAGCTTCCAATCCATGCGAAACAAATGATTTAGGTCCAGATACTTGCGGTATAAGTGATACAGCTTCAAATGCAGACGAAACAAACGAGTTAGTTTCATATCTATGCGAAACCCATGATTTAGCTTCAAATCAATGCGATGTAGAAGGTTTACCTTCAAATCCATGCTTAACAAATGATTTAGCTTCGAATACTTGCGATATGAATGATATAGATTCAAATGCAGGCGAAACAAAAGTGTTAGCTTCTAATCCATGCGAAACTCATGATTTAGCTACAAATCAATGCGATGTAGAAGGTTTACCTTCAAATCCATGCTTAACAAATGATTTAGCTTCAAACACTTGGGATATAAGTGAAAAAGCTTCAAATGCAGACGATCAAACGAGTTAGCTTCAAAATCCATGCGATAAACTTGATTTAGCTTCAAATCCATGCGTAGTAGAAGGATTAGCTTCAAATCCATGCAACACAAATGATTTAGCTTCAAATACTTGCGATATAAATGATATAGCTTCAAATGCAGGCGAAACAAACGAGTTAGCTTCTAATCAATGCGAAACTCATGATTTAGCTACAAATCAATGCGATGTAGAAGGTTTACCTTCAAATCCATGCTTAACAAATGATTTAGCTTCAAACACATGGGATATAAGTGATATAGCTTCAAATGCAGACGATGAAACGAGTTAGCTTCATAATCCACGCGATAAATTTGATTTAGCTTCAAATCAATGCGAAGTAGAAGGATGAGCTTCAAATCCATGCAACACAAATGATTTAGCTTCAAATACTTGCGATATAAATGATATAGCTTCAAATGCAGGCGAAACAAACGAGTTAGCTTCTAATCAATGCGAAACTCATGATTTAGCTTCAAATCAATGCGATGTAGAAGGTTTACCTTCAAATCCATGCTTAACAAATAATTTAGCTTCAAACACTTGAGACATAAGTGATATAGCTTCAAATGCAGACGATCAAACGAGTTAGCTTCAAAATCCATGCGATAAACTTGATTTAGCTTCAAATCAATGCGAAGTAGAAGAATGAGCTTCAAATCCATGCAACACAAATGATTTATCTTCAAATACTTGCGATATAAATGATATAGCTTCAAATGCAGGCGAAGCAAACGCGTTAGCTTCTAATCCATGCGAAACTCATGATTTAGCTTCAAACACATGGGATATAAGTGATATAGCTTCAAATGCAAACGATCAAACGAGTTAGCTTCAAAATCCATGCGATAAACTTGATTTAGCTTCAAATCAATGCGAAGTAGAAGGCTTAGCTTCCAATCCATGCGAAACAAATGATTTAGGTCCAGATACTTGCGGTATAAGTGATACAGCTTCAAATGCAGACGAAACAAACGAGTTAGTTTCATATCTATGCGAAACCCATGATTTAGCTTCAAATCAATGCGATGTAGAAGGTTTACCTTCAAATCCATGCTTAACAAATGATTTAGCTTCGAATACTTGCGATATGAATGATATAGATTCAAATGCAGGCGAAACAAAAGTGTTAGCTTCTAATCCATGCGAAACTCATGATTTAGCTACAAATCAATGCGATGTAGAAGGTTTACCTTCAAATCCATGCTTAACAAATGATTTAGCTTCAAACACTTGGGATATAAGTGAAAAAGCTTCAAATGCAGACGATCAAACGAGTTAGCTTCAAAATCCATGCGATAAACTTGATTTAGCTTCAAATCCATGCGTAGTAGAAGGATTAGCTTCAAATCCATGCAACACAAATGATTTAGCTTCAAATACTTGCGATATAAATGATATAGCTTCAAATGCAGGCCTAACAAACGAGTTAGCTTCTAATCCATGCGAAACTCATGATTTAGCTTCAAATCAATGCGATGTGGAAGGTTTACCTTCAAATCCATGTTTAACAAATGATTCCGCTTCAAATACTTGTGATATAAATGATGTAGCTTCTAATGCAGGCGAAACAAACGAGTTAGCTTCTAATCCATGCGAATCTCAGGATTTAGCTTCAAATCAATGCGATGTGGAAGGTTTACCTTCAAATCCATGCAACACAAATGATTTAGCTTCAAATACTTGCGATATAAATGATATAGCTTCAAATGCAGGCGAAACAAACGAGTTAGCTTCTAATCCATGCGAAACTCATGATTTAGCTTCAAATGAATGCGATGTAGAAGGTTCACCTTCAAATCCATGCGCAACAAATGATTTAGCTTCAAACAGTAGGGATATAAGTGATATAGCTTGAAATGCAGACGATTAAACGGGTTAGCTTCAAAGTCCATGCGATAAACTTGATTTAGCTTCAAATCAATGCGAAGTAGAAGGCTTAGCTTCCAATCCATGCGAAACAAATGATTTAGCTTCAAATCAATGCGATGTAGAAGGTTAACCTTCAAATCCATGCTTAAAAAATGATTTAGCTTCAAACACTTGGGATATAAGTGATATGGCATCAAATCCAGGCGATCAAACGAGTTAGATTCAAAATCCATGCGATAAACTTGATTTAGCTTCAAATCAATGCGAAGTAGAAGGATTAGCTTCAAATCCGTGGAACACAAATGATTTAGCTTCAAATACTTGCGATATAAATGATATAGCTTCAAATGCAGGCGAAACAAACAAGTTAGCTTCTAATCCATGCGAAACTCATGATTTAGCTTCAAATCAATGCGATGTAGAAGGTTCACCTTCAAATCCATGCGCAACAAATGATTTAGCTTCAAACAGTAGGGATATAAGTGATATAGCTTGAAATGCAGACGATTAAACGAGTTAGCTTCAAAATCCATGCGATAAACTTGATTTAGCTTTAAATCAATGCGAAGTAGAAGGCTTAGCTTCCAATCCATGCGAAACAAATGATTTAGGTCCAGATACTTGCGGTATAAGTGATACAGCTTCAAATGCAGACGAAACAAATGAGTTAGCTTCATATCTATACGAAACCCATGATTTTGCTTCAAATCAATGCGATGTAGAAGGTTTACCTTCAAATCCGTGGAACACAAATGATTTAGCTTCAAATACTTGCGATTTGAATGATATAGATTCAAATGCAGGCGAAACAAACGTGTTAGCATCTAATCCATGCGAAACTCATGATTTAGCTTCAAATCAATGCGATGTAGAGGGTTTACCTTCAAATCCATGCTTAACAAATGATTTAGCTTCAAATACTTGCGATATAAATGATATAGCTTCAAATGCAGGCGAAACAAACGTGTTAGCTTCTAATCCATGCGAAACTCATGATTAGCTTCAAATCAATGCGATGTAGGTGGTTTACCTTCAAATCCATGCTTAACAAGTAATTTAGCTTCAAACACTTGGGACATAAGTGATATAGCTTCAAATGCAGACGATCAAACGAGTTAGCTTCAAAATCCATGCGATAAACATGATTTAGCTTCAAATCAATGCGAAGTAGAAGGATGAGCTTCAAATCCATGCAACACAAATGATTTAGCTTCAAATACTTGCGATATAAATGATATAGCTTCAAATGCAGGCGAAACAAACGAGTTAGCTTCAAGTCCACGCGAAGCAAGTGATTTAGCTTCAAATCAATGCGATGTAGAAGGTTTACCTTCAAATCCATGCTTAACAAATGATTTAGCTTCAAATACTTGCGATATGAATGATATAGCTTCAAATGCAGGCGAAACAAACGTGTTAGCATCTAATCCATGCGAAACTCATGATTTAGCTTCAAATCAATGCGATGTAGAGGGTTTACCTTCAAATCCATGCTTAACAAATGATTTAGCTTCAAATACTTGCGATATAATTGATATAGCTTCAAATGCAGGCGAAACAAACGTGTTAGCTTCTAATCCATGCGAAACTCATGATTTAGCTTCAAATCAATGCGATGTAGAAGGTTTACCTTCAAATCCATGCTTAAAAAATGATTTAGCTTCAAACACTTGCGATATAAGTGACATGCCATCAAATGCAGGCGATCAAACGAGTTAGATTCAAAATCCATGCGATAAACTTGATTTAGCTTCAAATCAATGCGAAGTAGAAGGATTAGCTTCAAATCCGTGGAACACAAATGATTTAGCTTCAAATACTTGCGATATAAATGATATAGCTTCAAATGCAGGCGAAACAAACGAGTTAGCTTCTAATCCATGCGAAACTCATGATTTAGCTTCAAATCAATGCGATGTAGAAGGTTCACCTTCAAATCCATGCGCAACAAATGATTTAGCTTCAAACAGTAGGGATATAAGTGATATAGCTTGAAATGCAGACGATTAAACGAGTTAGCTTCAAAATCCATGCGATAAACTTGATTTAGCTTCAAATCAATGAGAAGTAGAAGGCTTAGCTTCCAATCCATGCGAAACAAATGATTTAGGTTCAGATACTTGCGGTATAAGTGATACAGCTTCAAATGCAGACGAAACAAACGAGTTAGCTTCATATCTATACGAAACCCATGATTTTGCTTCAAATCAATGCGATGTAGAAGGTTTACCTTCAAATCCATGCTTAACAAATGATTTAGCTTCAAATACTTGCGATATGAATGATATAGCTTCAAATGCAGGCGAAACAAACGTGTTAGCATCTAATCCATGCGAAACTCATGATTTAGCTTCAAATCAATGCGATGTAGAGGGTTTACCTTCAAATCCATGCTTAACAAATGATTTAGCTTCAAATACTTGCGATGTAAATTATATAGCTTCAAATGCAGGCGAAACAAACGTGTTAGCTTCTAATCCATGCGAAACTCATGATTTAGCTTCAAATCAATGCGATGTAGAAGGTTTACCTTCAAATCCATGCTTAAAAAATGATTTAGCTTCAAACACTTGGGATATAAGTGATATGGCATCAAATGCAGGCGATCAAACGAGTTAGATTCAAAATCCATGCGATAAACTTGATTTAGCTTCAAATCAATGCGAAGTAGAAGGCTTAGCTTCCAATCCATGCGAAACAAATGATTTAGGTCCAGATACTTGCGGTATAAGTGATACAGCTTCAAATGCAGACGAAACAAACGAGTTAGCTTCATATCTATGCCAAACCCATGATTTTGCTTCAAATCAATGCGATGTAGAAGGTTTACCTTCAAATCCATGCTTAAAAAATGATTTAGCTTCAAACACTTGGGACATAAGTGATATAGCTTCAAATGCAGACGATGAAACGAGTTAGCTTCATAATCCACGCGATAAATTTGATTTAGCTTCAAATCAATGCGAAGTAGAAGGGTGAGCTTCAAATCCATGCAACACAAATGATTTAGCTTCAAACACTTGCGATATAAATGATATAGCTTCAAATGCAAGCGAAACAAACGAGTTAGCTTCTAATCAATGCGAAACTCATGATTTAGCTTCAAATCAATGCGATGTAGAAGGTTTACCTTCAAATCCATGCTTAACAAATAATTTAGCTTCAAACACTTGGGACATAAGTGATATAGCTTCAAATGCAGACGATCAAACGAGTTAGCTTCAAAATCCATGCGATAAACTTGATTTCGCTTCAAATCAATGCGAAGTAGAAGGATGAGCTTCAAATCCATGCAACACAAATGATTTATCTTCAAATACTTGCGATATAAATGATATAGCTTCAAATGCAGGCGAAGCAAACGCGTTAGCTTCTAATCCATGCGAAACTCATGATTTAGCTTCAAATCAATGCGATGTAGAAGGTTCACCTTCAAATCCATGCGCAACAAATGATTTAGCTTCAAACACTTGGGATATAAGTGATATAGCTTGAAATGCAGACGATCAAACGAGTTAGCTTCAAAATCCATGCGATAAACTTGATTTAGCTTCAAATCCATGCGTAGTAGAAGGATTAGCTTCAAATCCATGCAACACAAATGATTTAGCTTCAAATACTTGCGGTATAAATGATATAGCTTCAAATGCAGGCGAATCAAACGAGTTAGCTTCTAATCCATGCGAAACTCATGATTTAGCTTCAAACACTTGGCATATAAGTGATATAGCTTCAAATGCAGACGATCAAACGAGTTAGCTTCAAACACTTGGCATATAAGTGATATAGCTTCAAATGCAGACGATCAAACGAGTTAGCTTCAAAATCCATGCGATAAACTTGATTTAGCTTCAAATCCATGCGTAGTAGAAGGATTATCTTCAAATCCATGCAACACAAATGATATAGCTTCAAATACTTGCGATATAAATGATATAGCTTCAAATGCAGGCCTAACAAACGAGTTAGCTTCTAATCCATGCGAAACTCATGATTTAGCTTCAAATCAATGCGATGTAGAAGGTTTACCTTCAAATCCATGCACAACAAATGATTTAGCTTCAGACACTTGGGATATAAGTGATATAGCTTCAAATGCAGACGATCAAACGAGTTAGCTTCAAGTCCACGCGAAGCAAGTGATTTAGCTTTAAATCAATGCGATGTAGGAGGTTTACCTTCAAATCGATGCTTAACAAATAATTTAGCTTCAAACACTTGGGATATAAGTGATATAGCTTCAAAGGCAGACGATCAAACGAGTTAGCTTCAAAATTCATGCGATAAACTTGATTTAGCTTCAAATCAATGCGAAGTAAAAGGATTGGCTTAAAATCCATGCAACACAAATGATTTAGCTTCAAATACTTGCGATATAAATGATATAGCTTCAAATGCAGGCGAAACAAACGTGTTAGCTTCTAATCCATGCGAAACTCATGATTTAGCTTCAAATCAATGCGATGTAGAAGGTTTACCTTCAAATCCTTGTTTAACAAATGATTTAGCTTCAAATACTTGCGATATAAATGATATAGCTTCAAATGCAGGCGAAACAAACGAGTTAGCTTCTAATCCATGCGAATCTCATGATTTAGCTTCAAATCCATGCGTAGTAGAAGGATTAGCTTCAAATCCATGCAACACAAATGATTTAGCTTCAAATACTTGCGATATAAATGATATAGCTTCAAATGCAGGCCTAACAAACGTGTTAGCTTCTAATCCATGCGAAACTCATGATTTAGCTTCAAATCAATGCGATGTAGAAGGTTTACCTTCAAATCCATGCATAACAAATGATTTAGCTTCAAACACTTGGGATATAAGTGATAAAGCTTCAAATGCAGACGATGAAACGAGTTAGCTTCATAATCCACGCGATAAATTTGATTTAGCTTCAAATCAATGCGAAGTAGAAGGGTGAGCTTCAAATCCATGCAACACAAATGATTTAGCTTCAAATACTTGCGATATAAATGATATAGCTTCAAATGCAGGCGAAACAAACGAGTTAGCTTCTAATCAATGCGAAACTCATGATTTAGCTTCAAATCAATGCGATGTAGAAGGTTTACCTTCAAATCCATGCTTAACAAATAAATTAGCTTCAAACACTTGGGACATAAGTGATATAGCTTCAAATGCAGACGATCAAACGAGTTAGCTTCAAAATCCATGCGATAAACTTGATTTCGCTTCAAATCAATGCGAAGTAGAAGGATGAGCTTCAAATCCATGCAACACAAATGATTTATCTTCAAATACTTGCGATATAAATGATATAGCTTCAAATGCATGCGAAGCAAACGCGTTAGCTTCTAATCCATGCGAAACTCATGATTTAGCTTCAAATCAATGCGATGTAGAAGGTTCACCTTCAAATCCATGCGCAACAAATGATTTAGCTTCAAACACTTGGGATATAAGTGATATAGCTTGAAATGCAGACGATCAAACGAGTTAGCTTCAAAGTCCATGCGATAAACTTGATTTAGCTTCAAATCAATGCGAAGTAGAAGGCTTAGCTTCCAATCCATGCGAAACAAATGATTTAGCTTCAAATCAATGCGATGTAGAAGGTTAACCTTCAAATCCATGCTTAAAAAATGATTTAGCTTCAAACACTTGGGATATAAGTGATATGGCATCAAATGCAGGCGATCAAACGAGTTAGATTCAAAATCCATGCGATAAACTTGATTTAGCTTCAAATCAATGCGAAGTAGAAGGATTAGCTTCAAATCCGTGGAACACAAATGATTTAGCTTCAAATACTTGCGATATAAATGATATAGCTTCAAATGCAGGCGAAACAAACGAGTTAGCTTCTAATCCATGCGAAACTCATGATTTAGCTTCAAATCAATGCGATGTAGAAGGTTCACCTTCAAATCCATGCGCAACAAATGATTTAGCTTCAAACAGTAGGGATATAAGTGATATAGCTTGAAATGCAGACGATTAAACGAGTTAGCTTCAAAATCCATGCGATAAACTTGATTTAGCTTTAAATCAATGCGAAGTAGAAGGCTTAGCTTCCAATCCATGCGAAACAAATGATTTAGGTCCAGATACTTGCGGTATAAGTGATACAGCTTCAAATGCAGACGAAACAAATGAGTTAGCTTCATATCTATACGAAACCCATGATTTTGCTTCAAATCAATGCGATGTAGAAGGTTTACCTTCAAATCCGTGGAACACAAATGATTTAGCTTCAAATACTTGCGATTTGAATGATATAGCTTCAAATGCAGGCGAAACAAACGTGTTAGCATCTAATCCATGCGAAACTCATGATTTAGCTTCAAATCAATGCGATGTAGAGGGTTTACCTTCAAATCCATGCTTAACAAATGATTTAGCTTCAAATACTTGCGATATAAATGATATAGCTTCAAATGCAGGCGAAACAAACGTGTTAGCTTCTAATCCATGCGAAACTCATGATTAGCTTCAAATCAATGCGATGTAGGTGGTTTACCTTCAAATCCATGCTTAACAAGTAATTTAGCTTCAAACACTTGGGACATAAGTGATATAGCTTCAAATGCAGACGATCAAACGAGTTAGCTTCAAAATCCATGCGATGAACATGATTTAGCTTCAAATCAATGCGAAGTAGAAGGATGAGCTTCAAATCCATGCAACACAAATGATTTAGCTTCAAATACTTGCGATATAAATGATATAGCTTCAAATGCAGGCGAAACAAACGAGTTAGCTTCAAGTCCACGCGAAGCAAGTGATTTAGCTTCAAATCAATGCGATGTAGGAGGTTTACCTTCAAATCCATGCTTAACAAATAATTTAGCTTCAAACACTTGGGATATAAGTGATATAGCTTCAAAGGCAGACGATCAAACGAGTTAGCTTCAAAATCCATGCGATAAACTTGATTTAGCTTCAAATCAATGCGAAGTAGAAGGCTTAGCTTCCAATCCATGCGAAACAAATGATTTAGGTCCAGATACTTGCGGTATAAGTGATACAGCTTCAAATGCAGACGAAACAAACGAGTTAGCTTCATATCTATGCCAAACCCATGATTTTGCTTCAAATCAATGCGATGTAGAAGGTTTACCTTCAAATCCATGCTTAACAAATGATTTAGCTTCAAACACTTGGGACATAAGTGATATAGCTTCAAATGCAGACGATCAAACGAGTTAGCTTCATAATCCACGCGATAAATTTGATTTAGCTTCAAATCAATGCGAAGTAGAAGGGTGAGCTTCAAATCCATGCAACACAAATGATTTAGCTTCAAACACTTGCGATATAAATGATATAGCTTCAAATGCAAGCGAAACAAACGAGTTAGCTTCTAATCAATGCGAAACTCATGATTTAGCTTCAAATCAATGCGATGTAGAAGGTTTACCTTCAAATCCATGCTTAACAAATAATTTAGCTTCAAACACTTGGGACATAAGTGATATAGCTTCAAATGCAGACGATCAAACGAGTTAGCTTCAAAATCCATGCGATAAACTTGATTTCGCTTCAAATCAATGCGAAGTAGAAGGATGAGCTTCAAATCCATGCAACACAAATGATTTATCTTCAAATACTTGCGATATAAATGATATAGCTTCAAATGCAGGCGAAGCAAACGCGTTAGCTTCTAATCCATGCGAAACTCATGATTTAGCTTCAAATCAATGCGATGTAGAAGGTTCACCTTCAAATCCATGCGCAACAAATGATTTAGCTTCAAACACTTGGGATATAAGTGATATAGCTTGAAATGCAGACGATCAAACGAGTTAGCTTCAAAATCCATGCGATAAACTTGATTTAGCTTCAAATCCATGCGTAGTAGAAGGATTAGCTTCAAATCCATGCAACACAAATGATTTAGCTTCAAATACTTGCGGTATAAATGATATAGCTTCAAATGCAGGCGAATCAAACGAGTTAGCTTCTAATCCATGCGAAACTCATGATTTAGCTTCAAACACTTGGCATATAAGTGATATAGCTTCAAATGCAGACGATCAAACGAGTTAGCTTCAAACACTTGGCATATAAGTGATATAGCTTCAAATGCAGACGATCAAACGAGTTAGCTTCAAAATCCATGCGATAAACTTGATTTAGCTTCAAATCCATGCGTAGTAGAAGGATTATCTTCAAATCCATGCAACACAAATGATATAGCTTCAAATACTTGCGATATAAATGATATAGCTTCAAATGCAGGCCTAACAAACGAGTTAGCTTCTAATCCATGCGAAACTCATGATTTAGCTTCAAATCAATGCGATGTAGAAGGTTTACCTTCAAATCCATGCACAACAAATGATTTAGCTTCAGACACTTGGGATATAAGTGATATAGCTTCAAATGCAGACGATCAAACGAGTTAGCTTCAAGTCCACGCGAAGCAAGTGATTTAGCTTTAAATCAATGCGATGTAGGAGGTTTACCTTCAAATCGATGCTTAACAAATAATTTAGCTTCAAACACTTGGGATATAAGTGATATAGCTTCAAAGGCAGACGATCAAACGAGTTAGCTTCAAAATTCATGCGATAAACTTGATTTAGCTTCAAATCAATGCGAAGTAAAAGGATTGGCTTAAAATCCATGCAACACAAATGATTTAGCTTCAAATACTTGCGATATAAATGATATAGCTTCAAATGCAGGCGAAACAAACGTGTTAGCTTCTAATCCATGCGAAACTCATGATTTAGCTTCAAATCAATGCGATGTAGAAGGTTTACCTTCAAATCCTTGTTTAACAAATGATTTAGCTTCAAATACTTGCGATATAAATGATATAGCTTCAAATGCAGGCGAAACAAACGAGTTAGCTTCTAATCCATGCGAATCTCATGATTTAGCTTCAAATCCATGCGTAGTAGAAGGATTAGCTTCAAATCCATGCAACACAAATGATTTAGCTTCAAATACTTGCGATATAAATGATATAGCTTCAAATGCAGGCCTAACAAACGTGTTAGCTTCTAATCCATGCGAAACTCATGATTTAGCTTCAAATCAATGCGATGTAGAAGGTTTACCTTCAAATCCATGCATAACAAATGATTTAGCTTCAAACACTTGGGATATAAGTGATAAAGCTTCAAATGCAGACGATGAAACGAGTTAGCTTCATAATCCACGCGATAAATTTGATTTAGCTTCAAATCAATGCGAAGTAGAAGGGTGAGCTTCAAATCCATGCAACACAAATGATTTAGCTTCAAATACTTGCGATATAAATGATATAGCTTCAAATGCAGGCGAAACAAACGAGTTAGCTTCTAATCAATGCGAAACTCATGATTTAGCTTCAAATCAATGCGATGTAGAAGGTTTACCTTCAAATCCATGCTTAACAAATAAATTAGCTTCAAACACTTGGGACATAAGTGATATAGCTTCAAATGCAGACGATCAAACGAGTTAGCTTCAAAATCCATGCGATAAACTTGATTTCGCTTCAAATCAATGCGAAGTAGAAGGATGAGCTTCAAATCCATGCAACACAAATGATTTATCTTCAAATACTTGCGATATAAATGATATAGCTTCAAATGCATGCGAAGCAAACGCGTTAGCTTCTAATCCATGCGAAACTCATGATTTAGCTTCAAATCAATGCGATGTAGAAGGTTCACCTTCAAATCCATGCGCAACAAATGATTTAGCTTCAAACACTTGGGATATAAGTGATATAGCTTGAAATGCAGACGATCAAACGAGTTAGCTTCAAAGTCCATGCGATAAACTTGATTTAGCTTCAAATCAATGCGAAGTAGAAGGCTTAGCTTCCAATCCATGCGAAACAAATGATTTAGCTTCAAATCAATGCGATGTAGAAGGTTAACCTTCAAATCCATGCTTAAAAAATGATTTAGCTTCAAACACTTGGGATATAAGTGATATGGCATCAAATGCAGGCGATCAAACGAGTTAGATTCAAAATCCATGCGATAAACTTGATTTAGCTTCAAATCAATGCGAAGTAGAAGGATTAGCTTCAAATCCGTGGAACACAAATGATTTAGCTTCAAATACTTGCGATATAAATGATATAGCTTCAAATGCAGGCGAAACAAACGAGTTAGCTTCTAATCCATGCGAAACTCATGATTTAGCTTCAAATCAATGCGATGTAGAAGGTTCACCTTCAAATCCATGCGCAACAAATGATTTAGCTTCAAACAGTAGGGATATAAGTGATATAGCTTGAAATGCAGACGATTAAACGAGTTAGCTTCAAAATCCATGCGATAAACTTGATTTAGCTTTAAATCAATGCGAAGTAGAAGGCTTAGCTTCCAATCCATGCGAAACAAATGATTTAGGTCCAGATACTTGCGGTATAAGTGATACAGCTTCAAATGCAGACGAAACAAATGAGTTAGCTTCATATCTATACGAAACCCATGATTTTGCTTCAAATCAATGCGATGTAGAAGGTTTACCTTCAAATCCGTGGAACACAAATGATTTAGCTTCAAATACTTGCGATTTGAATGATATAGCTTCAAATGCAGGCGAAACAAACGTGTTAGCATCTAATCCATGCGAAACTCATGATTTAGCTTCAAATCAATGCGATGTAGAGGGTTTACCTTCAAATCCATGCTTAACAAATGATTTAGCTTCAAATACTTGCGATATAAATGATATAGCTTCAAATGCAGGCGAAACAAACGTGTTAGCTTCTAATCCATGCGAAACTCATGATTAGCTTCAAATCAATGCGATGTAGGTGGTTTACCTTCAAATCCATGCTTAACAAGTAATTTAGCTTCAAACACTTGGGACATAAGTGATATAGCTTCAAATGCAGACGATCAAACGAGTTAGCTTCAAAATCCATGCGATGAACATGATTTAGCTTCAAATCAATGCGAAGTAGAAGGATGAGCTTCAAATCCATGCAACACAAATGATTTAGCTTCAAATACTTGCGATATAAATGATATAGCTTCAAATGCAGGCGAAACAAACGAGTTAGCTTCAAGTCCACGCGAAGCAAGTGATTTAGCTTCAAATCAATGCGATGTAGGAGGTTTACCTTCAAATCCATGCTTAACAAATAATTTAGCTTCAAACACTTGGGATATAAGTGATATAGCTTCAAAGGCAGACGATCAAACGAGTTAGCTTCAAAATCCATGCGATAAACTTGATTTAGCTTCAAATCAATGCGAAGTAGAAGGCTTAGCTTCCAATCCATGCGAAACAAATGATTTAGGTCCAGATACTTGCGGTATAAGTGATACAGCTTCAAATGCAGACGAAACAAACGAGTTAGCTTCATATCTATGCCAAACCCATGATTTTGCTTCAAATCAATGCGATGTAGAAGGTTTACCTTCAAATCCATGCTTAACAAATGATTTAGCTTCAAACACTTGGGACATAAGTGATATAGCTTCAAATGCAGACGATCAAACGAGTTAGCTTCATAATCCACGCGATAAATTTGATTTAGCTTCAAATCAATGCGAAGTAGAAGGGTGAGCTTCAAATCCATGCAACAGAAATGATTTAGCTTCAAATACTTGCGATATAAATGATATAGCTTCAAATGCAGGCGAAACAAACGAGTTAGCTTCTAATCAATGCGAAACTCATGATTTAGCTTCAAATCAATGCGATGTAGAAGGTTTACCTTCAAATCCATGCTTAACAAATAATTTAGCTTCAAACACTTGGGACATAAGTGATATAGCTTCAAATGCAGACGATCAAACGAGTTAGCTTCAAAATCCATGCGATAAACTTGATTTCGCTTCAAATCAATGCGAAGTAGAAGGATGAGCTTCAAATCCATGCAACACAAATGATTTATCTTCAAATACTTGCGATATAAATGATATAGCTTCAAATGCAGGCGAAGCAAACGCGTTAGCTTCTAATCCATGCGAAACTCATGATTTAGCTTCAAATCAATGCGATGTAGAAGGTTCACCTTCAAATCCATGCGCAACAAATGATTTAGCTTCAAACACTTGGGATATAAGTGATATAGCTTGAAATGCAGACGATCAAACGAGTTAGCTTCAAAATCCATGCGATAAACTTGATTTAGCTTCAAATCCATGCGTAGTAGAAGGATTAGCTTCAAATCCATGCAACACAAATGATTTAGCTTCAAATACTTGCGGTATAAATGATATAGCTTCAAATGCAGGCGAATCAAACGAGTTAGCTTCTAATCCATGCGAAACTCATGATTTAGCTTCAAACACTTGGCATATAAGTGATATAGCTTCAAATGCAGACGATCAAACGAGTTAGCTTCAAACACTTGGCATATAAGTGATATAGCTTCAAATGCAGACGATCAACGAGTTAGCTTCAAAATCCATGCGATAAACTTGATTTAGCTTCAAATCCATGCGTAGTAGAAGGATTATCTTCAAATCCATGCAACACAAATGATATAGCTTCAAATACTTGCGATATAAATGATATAGCTTCAAATGCAGGCCTAACAAACGAGTTAGCTTCTAATCCATGCGAAACTCATGATTTAGCTTCAAATCAATGCGATGTAGAAGGTTTACCTTCAAATCCATGCACAACAAATGATTTAGCTTCAGACACTTGGGATATAAG
Source organism: Megalopta genalis (assembly GCF_051020955.1). Taxonomy (NCBI): domain Eukaryota; kingdom Metazoa; phylum Arthropoda; class Insecta; order Hymenoptera; family Halictidae; genus Megalopta; species Megalopta genalis. The sequence continues at coordinate 77,592 of NW_027477181.1, forward strand.
TGATATAGCTTCAAATGCAGACGATCAAACGAGTTAGCTTCAAGTCCACGCGAAGCAAGTGATTTAGCTTTAAATCAATGCGATGTAGGAGGTTTACCTTCAAATCCATGCTTAACAAATAATTTAGCTTCAAACACTTGGGATATAAGTGATATAGCTTCAAAGGCAGACGATCAAACGAGTTAGCTTCAAAATTCATGCGATAAACTTGATTTAGCTTCAAATCAATGCGAAGTAAAAGGATTGGCTTAAAATCCATGCAACACAAATGATTTAGCTTCAAATACTTGCGATATAAATGATATAGCTTCAAATGCAGGCGAAACAAACGTGTTAGCTTCTAATCCATGCGAAACTCATGATTTAGCTTCAAATCAATGCGATGTAGAAGGTTTACCTTCAAATCCTTGTTTAACAAATGATTTAGCTTCAAATACTTGCGATATAAATGATATAGCTTCAAATGCAGGCGAAACAAACGAGTTAGCTTCTAATCCATGCGAATCTCATGATTTAGCTTCAAATCCATGCGTAGTAGAAGGATTAGCTTCAAATCCATGCAACACAAATGATTTAGCTTCAAATACTTGCGATATAAATGATATAGCTTCAAATGCAGGCCTAACAAACGTGTTAGCTTCTAATCCATGCGAAACTCATGATTTAGCTTCAAATCAATGCGATGTAGAAGGTTTACCTTCAAATCCATGCATAACAAATGATTTAGCTTCAAACACTTGGGATATAAGTGATAAAGCTTCAAATGCAGACGATGAAACGAGTTAGCTTCATAATCCACGCGATAAATTTGATTTAGCTTCAAATCAATGCGAAGTAGAAGGGTGAGCTTCAAATCCATGCAACACAAATGATTTAGCTTCAAATACTTGCGATATAAATGATATAGCTTCAAATGCAGGCGAAACAAACGAGTTAGCTTCTAATCAATGCGAAACTCATGATTTAGCTTCAAATCAATGCGATGTAGAAGGTTTACCTTCAAATCCATGCTTAACAAATAAATTAGCTTCAAACACTTGGGACATAAGTGATATAGCTTCAAATGCAGACGATCAAACGAGTTAGCTTCAAAATCCATGCGATAAACTTGATTTCGCTTCAAATCAATGCGAAGTAGAAGGATGAGCTTCAAATCCATGCAACACAAATGATTTATCTTCAAATACTTGCGATATAAATGATATAGCTTCAAATGCATGCGAAGCAAACGCGTTAGCTTCTAATCCATGCGAAACTCATGATTTAGCTTCAAATCAATGCGATGTAGAAGGTTCACCTTCAAATCCATGCGCAACAAATGATTTAGCTTCAAACACTTGGGATATAAGTGATATAGCTTGAAATGCAGACGATCAAACGAGTTAGCTTCAAAGTCCATGCGATAAACTTGATTTAGCTTCAAATCAATGCGAAGTAGAAGGCTTAGCTTCCAATCCATGCGAAACAAATGATTTAGCTTCAAATCAATGCGATGTAGAAGGTTAACCTTCAAATCCATGCTTAAAAAATGATTTAGCTTCAAACACTTGGGATATAAGTGATATGGCATCAAATGCAGGCGATCAAACGAGTTAGATTCAAAATCCATGCGATAAACTTGATTTAGCTTCAAATCAATGCGAAGTAGAAGGATTAGCTTCAAATCCGTGGAACACAAATGATTTAGCTTCAAATACTTGCGATATAAATGATATAGCTTCAAATGCAGGCGAAACAAACGAGTTAGCTTCTAATCCATGCGAAACTCATGATTTAGCTTCAAATCAATGCGATGTAGAAGGTTCACCTTCAAATCCATGCGCAACAAATGATTTAGCTTCAAACAGTAGGGATATAAGTGATATAGCTTGAAATGCAGACGATTAAACGAGTTAGCTTCAAAATCCATGCGATAAACTTGATTTAGCTTTAAATCAATGCGAAGTAGAAGGCTTAGCTTCCAATCCATGCGAAACAAATGATTTAGGTCCAGATACTTGCGGTATAAGTGATACAGCTTCAAATGCAGACGAAACAAATGAGTTAGCTTCATATCTATACGAAACCCATGATTTTGCTTCAAATCAATGCGATGTAGAAGGTTTACCTTCAAATCCGTGGAACACAAATGATTTAGCTTCAAATACTTGCGATTTGAATGATATAGCTTCAAATGCAGGCGAAACAAACGTGTTAGCATCTAATCCATGCGAAACTCATGATTTAGCTTCAAATCAATGCGATGTAGAGGGTTTACCTTCAAATCCATGCTTAACAAATGATTTAGCTTCAAATACTTGCGATATAAATGATATAGCTTCAAATGCAGGCGAAACAAACGTGTTAGCTTCTAATCCATGCGAAACTCATGATTAGCTTCAAATCAATGCGATGTAGGTGGTTTACCTTCAAATCCATGCTTAACAAGTAATTTAGCTTCAAACACTTGGGACATAAGTGATATAGCTTCAAATGCAGACGATCAAACGAGTTAGCTTCAAAATCCATGCGATAAACATGATTTAGCTTCAAATCAATGCGAAGTAGAAGGATGAGCTTCAAATCCATGCAACACAAATGATTTAGCTTCAAATACTTGCGATATAAATGATATAGCTTCAAATGCAGGCGAAACAAACGAGTTAGCTTCAAGTCCACGCGAAGCAAGTGATTTAGCTTCAAATCAATGCGATGTAGGAGGTTTACCTTCAAATCCATGCTTAACAAATAATTTAGCTTCAAACACTTGGGATATAAGTGATATAGCTTCAAAGGCAGACGATCAGACGAGTTAGCTTCAAAATCCATGCGATAAACTTGATTTAGCTTCAAATCAATGCGAAGTAGAAGGCTTAGCTTCCAATCCATGCGAAACAAATGATTTAGGTCCAGATACTTGCGGTATAAGTGATACAGCTTCAAATGCAGACGAAACAAACGAGTTAGCTTCATATCTATGCCAAACCCATGATTTTGCTTCAAATCAATGCGATGTAGAAGGTTTACCTTCAAATCCATGCTTAACAAATGATTTAGCTTCAAATACTTGCGATATGAATGATATAGCTTCAAATGCAGGCGAAACAAACGTGTTAGCATCTAATCCATGCGAAACTCATGATTTAGCTTCAAATCAATGCGATGTAGAGGGTTTACCTTCAAATCCATGCTTAACAAATGATTTAGCTTCAAATACTTGCGATATAATTGATATAGCTTCAAATGCAGGCGAAACAAACGTGTTAGCTTCTAATCCATGCGAAACTCATGATTTAGCTTCAAATCAATGCGATGTAGAAGGTTTACCTTCAAATCCATGCTTAAAAAATGATTTAGCTTCAAACACTTGCGATATAAGTGACATGCCATCAAATGCAGGCGATCAAACGAGTTAGATTCAAAATCCATGCGATAAACTTGATTTAGCTTCAAATCAATGCGAAGTAGAAGGATTAGCTTCAAATCCGTGGAACACAAATGATTTAGCTTCAAATACTTGCGATATAAATGATATAGCTTCAAATGCAGGCGAAACAAACGAGTTAGCTTCAAGTCCACGCGAAGCAAGTGATTTAGCTTCAAATCAATGCGATGTAGGAGGTTTACCTTCAAATCCATGCTTAACAAATAATTTAGCTTCAAACACTTGGGATATAAGTGATATAGCTTCAAAGGCAGACGATCAAACGAGTTAGCTTCAAAATCCATGCGATAAACTTGATTTAGCTTCAAATCAATGCGAAGTAGAAGGCTTAGCTTCCAATCCATGCGAAACAAATGATTTAGGTCCAGATACTTGCGGTATAAGTGATACAGCTTCAAATGCAGACGAAACAAACGAGTTAGCTTCATATCTATGCCAAACCCATGATTTTGCTTCAAATCAATGCGATGTAGAAGGTTTACCTTCAAATCCATGCTTAACAAACGATTTAGCTTCAAACACTTGCGATATGAATGATATAGCTTCAAATGCAGGCGAAACAAACGTGTTAGCATCTAATCCATGCGAAACTCATGATTTAGCTTCAAATCAATGCGATGTAGAAGGTTCACCTTCAAATCCATGCGCAACAAATGATTTAGCTTCAAACACTTGGGGTATAAGTGATATAGCTTGAAATGCAGACGATCAAACGAGTTAGCTTCAAAATCCATGCGATAAACTTGATTTAGCTTCAAATCCATGCGTAGTAGAAGGATTAGCTTCAAATCCATGCAACACAAATGATTTAGCTTCAAATACTTGCGGTATAAATGATATAGCTTCAAATGCAGGCGAATCAAACGAGTTAGCTTCTAATCCATGCGAAACTCATGATTTAGCTTCAAACACTTGGCATATAAGTGATATAGCTTCAAATGCAGACGATCAAACGAGTTAGCTTCAAACACTTGGCATATAAGTGATATAGCTTCAAATGCAGACGATCAAACGAGTTAGCTTCAAAATCCATGCGATAAACTTGATTTAGCTTCAAATCCATGCGTAGTAGAAGGATTATCTTCAAATCCATGCAACACAAATGATATAGCTTCAAATACTTGCGATATAAATGATATAGCTTCAAATGCAGGCCTAACAAACGAGTTAGCTTCTAATCCATGCGAAACTCATGATTTAGCTTCAAATCAATGCGATGTAGAAGGTTTACCTTCAAATCCATGCACAACAAATGATTTAGCTTCAGACACTTGGGATATAAGTGATATAGCTTCAAATGCAGACGATCAAACGAGTTAGCTTCAAGTCCACGCGAAGCAAGTGATTTAGCTTTAAATCAATGCGATGTAGGAGGTTTACCTTCAAATCCATGCTTAACAAATAATTTAGCTTCAAACACTTGGGATATAAGTGATATAGCTTCAAAGGCAGACGATCAAACGAGTTAGCTTCAAAATTCATGCGATAAACTTGATTTAGCTTCAAATCAATGCGAAGTAAAAGGATTGGCTTAAAATCCATGCAACACAAATGATTTAGCTTCAAATACTTGCGATATAAATGATATAGCTTCAAATGCAGGCGAAACAAACGTGTTAGCTTCTAATCCATGCGAAACTCATGATTTAGCTTCAAATCAATGCGATGTAGAAGGTTTACCTTCAAATCCTTGTTTAACAAATGATTTAGCTTCAAATACTTGCGATATAAATGATATAGATTCAAATGCAGGCGAAACAAACGAGTTAGCTTCTAATCCATGCGAATCTCATGATTTAGCTTCAAATCCATGCGTAGTAGAAGGATTAGCTTCAAATCCATGCAACACAAATGATTTAGCTTCAAATACTTGCGATATAAATGATATAGCTTCAAATGCAGGCCTAACAAACGTGTTAGCTTCTAATCCATGCGAAACTCATGATTTAGCTTCAAATCAATGCGATGTAGAAGGTTTACCTTCAAATCCATGCATAACAAATGATTTAGCTTCAAACACTTGGGATATAAGTGATAAAGCTTCAAATGCAGACGATGAAACGAGTTAGCTTCATAATCCACGCGATAAATTTGATTTAGCTTCAAATCAATGCGAAGTAGAAGGGTGAGCTTCAAATCCATGCAACACAAATGATTTAGCTTCAAATACTTGCGATTTGAATGATATAGCTTCAAATGCAGGCGAAACAAACGTGTTAGCATCTAATCCATGCGAAACTCATGATTTAGCTTCAAATCAATGCGATGTAGAGGGTTTACCTTCAAATCCATGCTTAACAAATGATTTAGCTTCAAATACTTGCGATATAAATGATATAGCTTCAAATGCAGGCGAAACAAACGTGTTAGCTTCTAATCCATGCGAAACTCATGATTAGCTTCAAATCAATGCGATGTAGGTGGTTTTCCTTCAAATCCATGCTTAACAAGTAATTTAGCTTCAAACACTTGGGACATAAGTGATATAGCTTCAAATGCAGACGATCAAACGAGTTAGCTTCAAAATCCATGCGATAAACATGATTTAGCTTCAAATCAATGCGAAGTAGAAGGATGAGCTTCAAATCCATGCAACACAAATGATTTAGCTTCAAATACTTGCGATATAAATGATATAGCTTCAAATGCAGGCGAAACAAGCGAGTTAGCTTCAAGTCCACGCGAAGCAAGTGATTTAGCTTCAAATCAATGCGATGTAGGAGGTTTACCTTCAAATCCATGCTTAACAAATAATTTAGCTTCAAACACTTGGGATATAAGTGATATAGCTTCAAAGGCAGACGATCAGACGAGTTAGCTTCAAAATCCATGCGATAAACTTGATTTAGCTTCAAATCAATGCGAAGTAGAAGGCTTAGCTTCCAATCCATGCGAAACAAATGATTTAGGTCCAGATACTTGCGGTAGAAGTGATACAGCTTCAAATGCAGACGAAACAAACGAGTTAGCTTCATATCTATGCCAAACCCATGATTTTGCTTCAAATCAATGCGATGTAGAAGGTTTACCTTCAAATCCATGCTTAACAAATGATTTAGCTTCAAATACTTGCGATATGAATGATATAGCTTCAAATGCAGGCGAAACAAACGTGTTAGCATCTAATCCATGCGAAACTCATGATTTAGCTTCAAATCAATGCGATGTAGAGGGTTTACCTTCAAATCCATGCTTAACAAATGATTTAGCTTCAAATACTTGCGATATAATTGATATAGCTTCAAATGCAGGCGAAACAAACGTGTTAGCTTCTAATCCATGCGAAACTCATGATTTAGCTTCAAATCAATGCGATGTAGAAGGTTTACCTTCAAATCCATGCTTAAAAAATGATTTAGCTTCAAACACTTGCGATATAAGTGACATGCATCAAATGCAGGCGATCAAACGAGTTAGATTCAAAATCCATGCGATAAACTTGATTTAGCTTCAAATCAATGCGAAGTAGAAGGATTAGCTTCAAATCCGTGGAACACAAATGATTTAGCTTCAAATACTTGCGATATAAATGATATAGCTTCAAATGCAGGCGAAACAAACGAGTTAGCTTCTAATCCATGCGAAACTCATGATTTAGCTTCAAATCAATGCGATGTAGAAGGTTCACCTTCAAATCCATGCGCAACAAATGATTTAGCTTCAAACAGTAGGGATATAAGTGATATAGCTTGAAATGCAGACGATTAAACGAGTTAGCTTCAAAATCCATGCGATAAACTTGATTTAGCTTCAAATCAATGAGAAGTAGAAGGCTTAGCTTCCAATCCATGCGAAACAAATGATTTAGGTCCAGATACTTGCGGTATAAGTGATACAGCTTCAAATGCAGACGAAACAAACGAGTTAGCTTCATATCTATACGAAACCCATGATTTTGCTTCAAATCAATGCGATGTAGAAGGTTTACCTTCAAATCCATGCTTAACAAATGATTTAGCTTCAAATACTTGCGATATGAATGATATAGCTTCAAATGCAGGCGAAACAAACGTGTTAGCATCTAATCCATGCGAAACTCATGATTTAGCTTCAAATCAATGCGATGTAGAGGGTTTACCTCAAATCCATGCTTAACAAATGATTTAGCTTCAAATACTTGCGATGTAAATTATATAGCTTCAAATGCAGGCGAAACAAACGTGTTAGCTTCTAATCCATGCGAAACTCATGATTTAGCTTCAAATCAATGCGATGTAGAAGGTTTACCTTCAAATCCATGCTTAAAAAATGATTTAGCTTCAAACACTTGGGATATAAGTGATATGGCATCAAATGCAGGCGATCAAACGAGTTAGATTCAAAATCCATGCGATAAACTTGATTTAGCTTCAAATCAATGCGAAGTAGAAGGATTAGCTTCAAATCCGTGGAACACAAATGATTCCGCTTCAAATACTTGTGATATAAATGATATAGCTTCTAATGCAGGCGAAACAAACGAGTTAGCTTCTAATCCATGCGAAACTCATGATTTAGCTTCAAATCAATGCGATGTAGAAGGTTCACCTTCAAATCCATGCGCAACAAATGATTTAGCTTCAAACACTTGGGATATAAGTGATATAGCTTGAAATGCAGACGATCAAACGAGTTAGCTTCAAAATCCATGCGATAAACTTGATTTAGCTTCAAATCAATGCGAAGTAGAAGGCTTAGCTTCCAATCCATGCGAAACAAATGATTTAGGTCCAGATACTTGCGGTATAAGTGATACAGCTTCAAATGCAGACGAAACAAACGAGTTAGCTTCATATCTATGCCAAACCCATGATTTTGCTTCAAATCAATGCGATGTAGAAGGTTTACCTTCAAATCCATGCTTAACAAATGATTTAGCTTCAAACACTTGGGACATAAGTGATATAGCTTCAAATGCAGACGATGAAACGAGTTAGCTTCATAATCCACGCGATAAATTTGATTTAGCTTCAAATCAATGCGAAGTAGAAGGGTGAGCTTCAAATCCATGCAACACAAATGATTTAGCTTCAAATACTTGCGATATAAATGATATAGCTTCAAATGCAGGCGAAACAAACGAGTTAGCTTCTAATCAATGCGAAACTCATGATTTAGCTTCAAATCAATGCGATGTAGAAGGTTTACCTTCAAATCCATGCTTAACAAATAATTTAGCTTCAAACACTTGGGACATAAGTGATATAGCTTCAAATGCAGACGATCAAACGAGTTAGCTTCAAAATCCATGCGATAAACTTGATTTCGCTTCAAATCAATGCGAAGTAGAAGGATGAGCTTCAAATCCATGCAACACAAATGATTTATCTTCAAATACTTGCGATATAAATGATATAGCTTCAAATGCAGGCGAAGCAAACGCGTTAGCTTCTAATCCATGCGAAACTCATGATTTAGCTTCAAATCAATGCGATGTAGAAGGTTCACCTTCAAATCCATGCGCAACAAATGATTTAGCTTCATACACTTGGGATATAAGTGATATAGCTTGAAATGCAGACGATCAAACGAGTTAGCTTCAAAATCCATGCGATAAACTTGATTTAGCTTCAAATCCATGCGTAGTAGAAGGATTAGCTTCAAATCCATGCAACACAAATGATTTAGCTTCAAATACTTGCGGTATAAATGATATAGCTTCAAATGCAGGCGAATCAAACGAGTTAGCTTCTAATCCATGCGAAACTCATGATTTAGCTTCAAACACTTGGCATATAAGTGATATAGCTTCAAATGCAGACGATCAAATGATTTAGCTTCAAACACTTGGGATATAAGTGATATAGCTTGAAATGCAGACGATCAAACGAGTTAGCTTCAAAATCCATGCGATAAACTTGATTTAGCTTCAAATCCATGCGTAGTAGAAGGATTAGCTTCAAATCCATGCAACACAAATGATTTAGCTTCAAATACTTGCGGTATAAATGATATAGCTTCAAATGCAGGCGAATCAAACGAGTTAGCTTCTAATCCATGCGAAACTCATGATTTAGCTTCAAATCAATGCGATGTAGAAGGTTTACCTTCAAATCCTTGTTTAACAAATGATTTAGCTTCAAATACTTGCGATATAAATGATATAGCTTCAAATGCAGGCGAAACAAACGAGTTAGCTTCTAATCCATGCGAATCTCATGATTTAGCTTCAAATCAATGCGAAGTAAAAGGATTGGCTTAAAATCCATGCAACACAAATGATTTAGCTTCAAATACTTGCGATATAAATGATATAGCTTCAAATGCAGGCGAAAAAATCGTGTTAGCTTCTAATCCATGCGAAACTCATGATTTAGCTTCAAATCAATGCGATGTAGAAGGTTTACCTTCAAATCCTTGTTTAACAAATGATTTAGCTTCAAATGCTTGCGATATAAATGATATAGCTTCAAATGCAGGCGAAACAAACGAGTTAGCTTCTAATCCATGCGAATCTCATGATTTAGCTTCAAATCCATGCGTAGTAGAAGGATTAGCTTCAAATCCATGCAACACAAATGATTTATCTTCAAATACTTGCGATATAAATGATATAGCTTCAAATGCAGGCGAAGCAAACGCGTTAGCTTCTAATCCATGCGAAACTCATGATTTAGCTTCAAATCAATGCGATGTAGAAGGTTCACCTTCAAATCCATGCGCAACAAATGATTTAGCTTCAAACACTTGGGATATAAGTGATATAGCTTGAAATGCAGACGATCAAACGAGTTAGCTTCAAAATCCATGCGATAAACTTGATTTAGCTTCAAATCCATGCGTAGTAGAAGGATTAGCTTCAAATCCATGCAACACAAATGATTTAGCTTCAAATACTTGCGGTATAAATGATATAGCTTCAAATGCAGGCGAATCAAACGAGTTAGCTTCTAATCCATGCGAAACTCATGATTTAGCTTCAAACACTTGGCATATAAGTGATATAGCTTCAAATGCAGACGATCAAACGAGTTAGCTTCAAACACTTGGCATATAAGTGATATAGCTTCAAATGCAGACGATCAAACGAGTTAGCTTCAAAATCCATGCGATAAACTTGATTTAGCTTCAAATCCATGCGTAGTAGAAGGATTATCTTCAAATCCATGCAACACAAATGATATAGCTTCAAATACTTGCGATATAAATGATATAGCTTCAAATGCAGGCCTAACAAACGAGTTAGCTTCTAATCCATGCGAAACTCATGATTTAGATTCAAATCAATGCGATGTAGAAGGTTTACCTTCAAATCCATGCTTAACAAATAATTTAGCTTCAAACACTTGGGACATAAGTGATATAGCTTCAAATGCAGACGATCAAACGAGTTAGCTTCAAAATCCATGCGATAAACTTGATTTCGCTTCAAATCAATGCGAAGTAGAAGGATGAGCTTCAAATCCATGCAACACAAATGATTTATCTTCAAATACTTGCGATATAAATGATATAGCTTCAAATGCAGGCGAAGCAAACGCGTTAGCTTCTAATCCATGCGAAACTCATGATTTAGCTTCAAATCAATGCGATGTAGAAGGTTCACCTTCAACTCCATGCGCAACAAATGATTTAGCTTCAAACACTTGGGATATAAGTGATATAGCTTGAAATGCAGACGATCAAACGAGTTAGCTTCAAAATCCATGGGATAAACTTGATTTAGCTTCAAATCCATGCGTAGTAGAAGGATTAGCTTCAAATCCATGCAACACAAATGATTTAGCTTCAAATACTTGCGGTATAAATGATATAGCTTCAAATGCAGGCGAATCAAACGAGTTAGCTTCTAATCCATGCGAAACTCATGATTTAGCTTCAAACACTTGGCATATAAGTGATATAGCTTCAAATGCAGACGATCAAACGAGTTAGCTTCAAACACTTGGCATATAAGTGATATAGCTTCAAATGCAGACGATCAAACGAGTTAGCTTCAAAATCCATGCGATAAACTTGATTTAGCTTCAAATCCATGCGTAGTAGAAGGATTATCTTCAAATCCATGCAACACAAATGATATAGCTTCAAATACTTGCGATATAAATGATATAGCTTCAAATGCAGGCCTAACAAACGAGTTAGCTTCTAATCCATGCGAAACTCATGATTTAGCTTCAAATCAATGCGATGTAGAAGGTTTACCTTCAAATCCATGCACAACAAATGATTTAGCTTCAGACACTTGGGATATAAGTGATATAGCTTCAAATGCAGACGATCAAACGAGTTAGCTTCAAGTCCACGCGAAGCAAGTGATTTAGCTTTAAATCAATGCGATGTAGGAGGTTTACCTTCAAATCCATGCTTAACAAATAATTTAGCTTCAAACACTTGGGATATAAGTGATATAGCTTCAAAGGCAGACGATCAAACGAGTTAGCTTCAAAATTCATGCGATAAACTTGATTTAGCTTCAAATCAATGCGAAGTAAAAGGATTGGCTTAAAATCCATGCAACACAAATGATTTAGCTTCAAATACTTGCGATATAAATGATATAGCTTCAAATGCAGGCGAAACAAACGTGTTAGCTTCTAATCCATGCGAAACTCATGATTTAGCTTCAAATCAATGCGATGTAGAAGGTTTACCTTCAAATCCTTGTTTAACAAATGATTTAGCTTCAAATACTTGCGATATAAATGATATAGCTTCAAATGCAGGCGAAACAAACGAGTTAGCTTCTAATCCATGCGAATCTCTTGATTTAGCTTCAAATCCATGCGTAGTAGAAGGATTATCTTCAAATCCATGCAACACAAATGATATAGCTTCAAATACTTGCGATATAAATGATATAGCTTCAAATGCAGGCCTAACAAACGAGTTAGCTTCTAATCCATGCGAAACTCATGACTTAGCTTCAAATCAATGCGATGTAGAAGGTTTACCTTCAAATCCATGCTTAACAAATAATTTAGCTTCAAACACTTGGGACATAAGTGATATAGCTTCAAATGCAGACGATCAAACGAGTTAGCTTCAAAATCCATGCGATAAACTTGATTTCGCTTCAAATCAATGCGAAGTAGAAGGATGAGCTTCAAATCCATGCAACACAAATGATTTATCTTCAAATACTTGCGATATAAATGATATAGCTTCAAATGCAGGCGAAGCAAACGCGTTAGCTTCTAATCCATGCGAAACTCATGATTTAGCTTCAAATCAATGCGATGTAGAAGGTTCACCTTCAACTCCATGCGCAACAAATGATTTAGCTTCAAACACTTGGGATATAAGTGATATAGCTTGAAATGCAGACGATCAAACGAGTTAGCTTCAAAATCCATGGGATAAACTTGATTTAGCTTCAAATCCATGCGTAGTAGAAGGATTAGCTTCAAATCCATGCAACACAAATGATTTAGCTTCAAATACTTGCGGTATAAATGATATAGCTTCAAATGCAGGCGAATCAAACGAGTTAGCTTCTAATCCATGCGAAACTCATGATTTAGCTTCAAACACTTGGCATATAAGTGATATAGCTTCAAATGCAGACGATCAAACGAGTTAGCTTCAAACACTTGGCATATAAGTGATATAGCTTCAAATGCAGACGATCAAACGAGTTAGCTTCAAAATCCATGCGATAAACTTGATTTAGCTTCAAATCCATGCGTAGTAGAAGGATTATCTTCAAATCCATGCAACACAAATGATATAGCTTCAAATACTTGCGATATAAATGATATAGCTTCAAATGCAGGCCTAACAAACGAGTTAGCTTCTAATCCATGCGAAACTCATGATTTAGCTTCAAATCAATGCGATGTAGAAGGTTTACCTTCAAATCCATGCACAACAAATGATTTAGCTTCAGACACTTGGGATATAAGTGATATAGCTTCAAATGCAGACGATCAAACGAGTTAGCTTCAAGTCCACGCGAAGCAAGTGATTTAGCTTTAAATCAATGCGATGTAGGAGGTTTACCTTCAAATCCATGCTTAACAAATAATTTAGCTTCAAACACTTGGGATATAAGTGATATAGCTTCAAAGGCAGACGATCAAACGAGTTAGCTTCAAAATTCATGCGATAAACTTGATTTAGCTACAAATCAATGCGAAGTAAAAGGATTGGCTTAAAATCCATGCAACACAAATGATTTAGCTTCAAATACTTGCGATATAAATGATATAGCTTCAAATGCAGGCGAAACAAACGTGTTAGCTTCTAATCCATGCGAAACTCATGATTTAGCTTCAAATCAATGCGATGTAGAAGGTTTACCTTCAAATCCTTGTTTAACAAATGATTTAGCTTCAAATACTTGCGATATAAATGATATAGCTTCAAATGCAGGCGAAACAAACGAGTTAGCTTCTAATCCATGCGAATCTCATGATTTAGCTTCAAATCCATGCGTAGTAGAAGGATTAGCTTCAAATCCATGCAACACAAATGATTTAGCTTCAAATACTTGCGATATAAATGATATAGCTTCAAATGCAGGCCTAACAAACGTGTTAGCTTCTAATCCATGCGAAACTCATGATTTAGCTTCAAATCAATGCGATGTAGAAGGTTTACCTTCAAATCCATGCATAACAAATGATTTAGCTTCAAACACTTGGGATATAAGTGATAAAGCTTCAAAGGCAGACGATCAAACGAGTTAGCTTCAAAATCCATGCGATAAACTTGATTTAGCTTCAAATCAATGCGATGTAGAAGGTTTACCATAAAATCCATGCTTAACAAATGATTTAGCTTCAAATACTTGCGATATAAATGATATAGCTTCAAATGCAGGCGAAAGAAACGTGTTAGCTTCTAATCCATGCGAAACTCATGATTTAGCTTCAAATCAATGCGATGTAGAAGGTTTAACTTCAAATCCATGCTTAAAAAATGATTTAGCTTCAAACACTTGGGATATAAGTGATATGGCTTCAAATGCAGACGATCAAACGAGTTAGCTTCAAAATCCATGCGATAAACTTGATTTAGCTTCAAATCAATGCGAAGTAGAAGGATTAGCTTCAAATCCATGCAACACAAATGATTTAGCTTCAAATACTTGCGATATAAATGATATAGCTTCAAATGCAGGCGAAACAAACGAGTTAGCTTCTAATCCATGCGAAACGCATGATTTAGCTTCAAATCAATGCGATGTAGAAGGTTTACCTTCAAATCAATGCTTAACAAATAATTTAGCTCCAAACACTTGGCATATAAGTGATATAGCTTGAAATACAGACGATCAAACGAGTTAGCTTCAAAATCCATGCGATAAACATGATTTAGCTTCAAATCCATGCGTAGTAGTAGGATTAGCTTCAAATCCATGCAACACAAATGATTTAGCATCAAATACTTGCGGTATAAATGATATAGCTTCAAATGCAGGCGAATCAAACGAGTTAGCTTCTAATCCATGCGAAACTCATGATT
>NW_027477182.1:0-92293 GCF_051020955.1 Megalopta genalis
GGTTTTGAATCTAACTTGATTGTTTCGCATTCAGTTGAAACTAAATCATTTATATCGCAAGTATGTGAAGCAGAATCATTTGTTTTGCATGGATTTGAAGCTAATCCTTCTACTTCGCATTGATTTGAAGTTACATCATGTGTTTCTCTTGAATTTGAAGCTAACTCGTTTGATTCGCATGCAGTTGAAGCTAAATCATTTCGATCACAAGTATCTGAATCCAAACCATTTGTTTCGCATTGATTTGACGCTAAGCCTAGTACTTCGTATTGATTGAAACTTAAATAATGTGTTTCCCTTGGATTTGAAGCTAACTCGTTCGATTCGCATGCAGTTGAAGCTAAATCATGTTTATCACAAGTATTTGAAGCTAAATCATTTGTTTCGCATTGATTTGAAGCTAAGCCTGCTACTTCGTATTGATTTGAAGCTAAATCATGTGTATCGCATGGATTTGAAGCTAACTCGTTTGTTTCTCCTGCATTTGAAGCTATTTCATTTAAACCGCAGGTATCTGAATCCCAACCATTTGTTTCGCACAGATTTGCAGCTAAGCCTTCTACTTCGCATTGATTTGAAGTTAAATCGTGTGTTTCCCTTGGACTTGAAGCTAATTCGTTTGATTCGCATGCAGTTGACTCTAAATCGTGTTCATCACAAGTATTTGATGCTGAACCACATGTTTCGCATGGATTTGAAGCTAATCCTTCTACTTCGCATTGATTTGAAGTTAAATCATGTGTTTCGCATGGATTTAATGCTAACTCGTTTTTTTCGCCTGCATTTGAAGCTATTTCATTTAAACCGCAGATATTTGAAGGTAAATCATTTGTTTCGCATGGATTTGAAGCTAAGCCTTCCACTTCGCATTGATTTGAAGTTAATATCATGTGTTTCTCTTGGATTTGAAGCTAACTCGTTTGAATCGCATGCAGTTGAAGCTAAATCATGTTTATCACAAGTATCTGAATCCAAACCATTTGTTTCGCACAGATTTGAAGCTAAGCCGACTACTTCGCATTGATTTGAAGCTAACTTATGTGTTTCCCATGGATTTGAAGCTAACTCGTTTGTTTCGCCTGCATTTGAAGTTATTTCATTTAAACCGCAGGTTTTTGAAGGTAAATCATTTGTTTCGCATGGATTTGAATCTAAGCCTTCTACTTCGCATTGATTTGAAGCTAACTCATGTGTTTCCCATGGATTTGAAGCTAACTCGTTTGTTTCGCCTGCATTTGAAGTTATTTCATTTAAACCGCAGGTTCTTGAAGGTAAATCATTTGTTTCGCATAGATTTGAAGCTAATCCTTTTACTTCGCATTGATTTGAAGTTCAATCATGTGTTTCCCTCGGATTTCAAGCTAACTCGTTTGAATCGCATGCAGTTGAAGCTAAACCATGTTTATCACAAGTATCTGAATCCAAACCATTTGTTTCGCATAGATTTGAAGCTAAGCCTCCTACTTCGCATTGATTTGAAGTTGAATCATGTGTTTCCCTGGGATTTGAAGCTAACTCGTTCCATTCGCATGCAATTGACTCTAAATCGTGTTTATCAGAAGTATTTGAAGCTAAACCATTTGTTTCACATGGATTTGAAGTTAAGCCTTCTACTTCATATTGATTTGATGCTGAATCATGTGTTTCGCATGGGTTTGATGCTAACTCGTTTTTTTCGCCTGCATTTGAAGCTATTTCATTTAAACCGCAGTTATTTGAAGGTAAATCATGTGTTTCCCTCCGATTTCAATATAACTCGATTGATTCGCATGCAGTTGAAGTTTAATCATGTTTATCACAAGTATCTGAATCCAAACCATTTGTTTCGCACAGATTTGAAGCTAAGCCTACTACTTCGCATTGATTTGAAGTTAAATCATGTGTTTCCCTGGGATTTGAAGCTAACTCGTTCCATTCGCATGCAATTGACTCTAAATCGTGTTTATCAGAAGTATTTGAAGCTAAACCATTTGTTTCACATGGATTTGAAGCTAAGCCTTCTACTTCGCATTGATTTGAAGTTAACTCATGTGCTTCGCATGGATTTGAAGCTAACTCGTTTATTTCGCCTGCATTTAAAGCTATTTCATTTAAACCGCAGATATTTGAAGGTAAATCATTTGTTTCGCATGGATTTGAAGCTAAGCCTTCTACTTCGCATTGATTTGAAGTTAAATCATGTGTTTCCCTGGGATTTGAAGCTAACTCGTTTGATTCGCATGCAGTTGACTCTAAATCCCGTTTATCACAAGTATTTGAAGCTAAACCACATGTTTCGCATGGATTTGCAGTTAAGCCTTCTACTTCATATTGATTTGATGCTGAATCATGTATTTCGCATGGGTTTGATTCTAACTCGTTTGTTTCGCCTGCATTTGAAGCTATTTCATTTAAACCGCAGTTATTTGAAGGTAAATCATGTGTTTCCCTCCGATTTCAATATAACTCGTTTGATTCGCATGCAGTTGAAGCTTAATCATGTTTATCGCAAGTATTTGAAGCTAAATCATTTGTTTCGCATTCATTTGAAGCTAAACCTACTACCTCGCGTTGATTTGAAGTTAAATCATGTGTTTCCCTTGGACTTGAAGCTAATTCGTTTGATACGCATGCAGTAGACTCTAAATCGTGTTCATCACAAGTATTTGAAGCTAAACCATTTGTTTCGCATTGTTTTGAAACTAAGCCTACTACATCGCATTGATTTGAAGCTGAATCATGTGTTTCGCATGGACTTGAAGCTAACTCGTTTGTTTCACCTGCATTTGAAGCTATTTTATTTAAACCGCAAGTATTTGAAGGTAAATCATATGTTTCGCATGGATTTGAAGCAAAGCCTTCTACTTCGCATTGATTTGAAGTTAAATCATGTGTTTCTCTTGAATTTGAAGCTAACTCGTTTGATTCGCATGCAGTTGAAGCTAGATCATTTTGTTCACAAGTATCTGAACCCAAAACATTTGTTTCGCATTGATTTGAAGCTAAGCCTACTACTTCGCATTGATTTGAAGTTAATTCATGTGTTTCTCTTGAATTTGAAGCTAAGTCGTTTGATTCGCATGCAGTTGAAGCTAAATCATTTCGATAACAAGTATCTGAATCCAAACCATTTGTTTCGCATTGATTTGAAGCTAAGCCTCCTACTTCGCATTGATTTGAAGTTAAATCATGTGTTTCCCATGGATTTGAAGCTAACTTGTTTGTTTCGCCTGCATTTGAAGTTATTTCATTTAAACCGGAGGTTTTTGAAGGTAAATCATTTGTTTCGCATGGATTTGAAGCTAAGCCTTCTACTTCGCATTGATTTGAAGCTAACTCATGTGTTTCCCATGGCTTTGAAGCTAAATTGTTTGTTTCGCCTGCATTTGAAGTTATTTCATTTCAACCGCAGGTTTTTGAAGGTAAATCATTTGTTTCGCATGGATTTGAAGCTAAGCCTTTTACTTCGCATTGATTTTAAGTTAAATCATGTGTTTCCCTGGGATTTGAAGCTAACTCGTTTGATTCGCATGCAGTTGAAGCTAAACCATGTTTATCACAAGTATCTGAATCCAAACCATTAGTTTCGCACAGATTTGAAGCTAAGCCTACTACTTCGCATTGATTTGAAGTTAAATCATGTGTTTCCCTGGGATTTGAAGCTAACTCGTTCCATTCGCATGCAATTGACTCTAAATCGTGTTTATCAGAAGTATTTGGAGCTAAACCATTTGTTTCACATGGATTTGAAGCTAAGCCTTCTACTTCGCATTGATTTGAAGTTAACTCATATGCTTCGCATGGATTTGAAGCTAACTCGTTTGTTTCGCCTGCATTTAAAGCTATTTCATTTGAACCGCAGATATTTGAAGGTAAATCATTTGTTTCGCATGGATTTGAAGCTAAGCCTTCTACTTCGCATTGATTTGAAGTTAAATCATGTGTTTCCCTGGGATTTGAAGCTAACTCGTTTGATTCGCATGCAGTTGACTCTAAATCCCGTTTATCACAAGTATTTGAAGCTAAACCACATGTTTCGCATGGATTTGCAGTTAAGCCTTCTACTTCATATTGATTTGATGCTGAATCATGTGTTTCGCATGGGTTTGATTCTAACTCGTTTGTTTCGCCTGCATTTGAAGCTATTTCATTTAAACCACAAGTATTTGAAGGTAAATCATTTGTTTCGCATGGATTTGATGCTAAGCCTACTACTTCGCATTGATTTGAAGTTAAATCATGTGTTTCCCTGGGATTTGAAGCTAACTCGTTCCATTCGCATGCAATTGACTCTAAATCGTGTTTATCAGAAGTATTTGAAGCTAAACCATTCGTTTCACATGGATTTGAAGCGAAGCCTTCTACTTCGCATTGATTTGAAGTTAACTCATGTGCTTCGCATGGATTTGAAGCTAACTCGTTTGTTTCGCCTGCATTTAAAGCTATTTCATTTAAACCGCAGATATTTGAAGGTAAATCATTTGTTTCGAATGGATTTGAAGCTAAGCCTTCTACTTCGCATTGATTTGAAGTTAAATCATGTGTTTCCCTGGGATTTGAAGCTAACTCGTTTGATTCGCATGCAGTTGACTCTAAATCCCGTTTATCACAAGTATTTGAAGCTAAACCACGTGTTTCGCATGGATTTGAAGTTAAGCCTTCTACTTCATATTGATTTGATGCTGAATCATGTGTTTCGCATGGGTTTGATTCTAACTCGTTTTTTTCGCCTGCATTTGAAGCTATTTCATTTAAACCGCAGTTATTTGAAGGTAAATCATGTGTTTCCCTCCGATTTCAATATAACTCGTTTGATTCGCATGCAGTTGAATCTTAATCATGTTTATCACAAGTATTTGAAGCTAAATCATTTGTTTCGCATTGATTTGAAGCTAAACCTACTGCCTCGCATTGATTTGAAGTTAAATCATGTGTTTCCCTTGGACTTGAAGCTAATTCGTTTGATTCGCATGCAGTTGACTCTAAATCGTGTTCATCACAAGTATTTGAAGCTAAACCATTTGTTTCGCATTGATTTGAAGCTAAGCCTACTACATCGCATTGATTTGAAGCTGAATCATGTGTTTCGCATGGACTTGAAGCTAACTCGTTTGTTTCACCTGCATTTGAAGCTATTTTATTTAAACCGCAAGTATTTGAAGGTAAATCATATGTTTCGCATGGATTTGAAGCAAAGCCTTCTACTTCGCATTGATTTGAAGTTAAATCATGTGTTTCTCTTGAATTTGAAACTAACTCGTTTGATTCGCATGCAGTTGAAGCTAAATCATTTTGATCACAAGTATCTGAATCCAAACTATTTGTTTTGCATTGATTTGAAGCTAAGCCACCTACTTCGCATTGATTTGAAGTTAAATCATGTGTTTCCCTGGGGTTTGAAGCTAACTCGATCCATTCGTATGCAGTTGAAACTAAATCATGTTTATCACAAGTATTTGAAGCTAAACCATTTGTTTCGCATTAATTTGAAGCTAATTCTACTACTTTGCATTGATTTGAAGCTGAATCATGTGTTTCGCATGGTCTTGAAGCTAACTCGTTTGTTTCGCCTGCATTTGAAGCTATTTCATTTTAACCGCAGATATTTCAAGGTAAATCATTTGTTTCGCATGGATTTGAAGCTAAGCCTTCCACTTCGCATTGATTTGAAGTTAATATCATGTGTTTCTCTTGGATTTGAAGCTAACTCGTTCGAATCGCATGCAGTTGAAGCTAAATCATGTTTATTACAAGTATCTGAACCCAAAACATTTGTTTCGCATTGATTTGAAGCTAATCCTTCTACTTCGCATTGATTTGAAGTTAAATCATGTTTTTCTCTTGAATTTGAAGCTAACTCGTTTGATTCGCATGCAGTTGAAGCTAAATCATTTTGATCACAAGTATCTGAACCCAAAACATTTGTTTCGCATTGATTTGAAGCTAAGCCTACTTCTTCGCATTGATTTGAAGTTAATTCATGTGTTTCTCTTGAATTTGAAGCTAAGTCGTTTGATTCGCATGCAGTTGAAGCTAAATCATTTTGATCACAAGTATCTGAATCCAAACCATTTGTTTCGCATTGATTTGAAGCTAAGCCTCCTACTTCGCATTGATTTGAAGTTAAATCATGTGTTTCCCTGGGATTTGAAGCTAACTCGTTCCATTCGCATGCAATTGACTCTAAATCGTGTTTATCAGAAGTATTTGAAGCTATACCATTTGTTTCACATGGATTTGAAGCTAAGCCTTCTACTTCGCATTGATTTGAAGCTAACTCATGTGCTTCGCATAGATTTGCAGCTAACTCGTTTGTTTCGCCTGCATTTGAAGCTATTTCATTTAAACCGCAGATATTTGAAGGTAAATCATTTGTTTCACATGGATTTGAAGCCACGCCTTCCACTTCGCATTGATTTGAAGTTATTATCATGTGTTACTCTTGGATTTGAAGCTAACTCGTTTGAATCGCATGCAGTTGAAGCTAAATCATATTTACTACAAATATCTGAACCCAAAACATTTGTTTCGCATTGATTTGAAGCTAAGCCTACTACTTCGCATTGATTTGAAGTTAAATCATGTGTTTCTCTTGAATTTGAAGCTAACTCGTTTGATTCGCATGCAGTTGAAGCTAAATCATTTTGTTCACAAGTATCTGAACCCAAAACATTTGTTTCGCATTGATTTGAAGCTAAGCCTACTACTTCGCATTGATTTGAAGTTAAATCATGTGTTTCCCTGCGATTTGAAGCTAACTCGTTCCATTCGCATGCAATTGACTCTAAATCGTGTTTATCAGAAGTATTTGAAGCTAAACCATTTGTTTCACATGGATTTGAAGCTAATCCTTCTTGTTCGCATTGATTTGAAGCTAACTCATGTGCTTCGCATGGATGTGAAGCTAACTCGTTTGTTTCGCCTGCATTTGAAGCTATTTCATTTAAACCGCAGGTATTTGAAGGTAATTCATTTGTTTCGCATTGATTTGAAGCCAAGCCTACTACTTCGCATTGATTTGAAGTTAATTCATGTGTTTCCCTGGGATTTGAAGCTAACTCGTTCCATTCGCATGCAATTGACTCTAAATCGTGTTTATCAGAAGTATTTGAAGCTAAACCATTCGTTTCACATGGATTTGAAGCGAAGCCTTCTACTTCGCATTGATTTGAAGTTAACTCATGTGCTTCGCATGGATTTGAAGCTAACTCGTTTGTTTCGCCTGCATTTAAAGCTATTTCATTTAAACCGCAGATATTTGAAGGTAAATCATTTGTTTCGAATGGATTTGAAGCTAAGCCTTCTACTTCGCATTGATTTGAAGTTAAATCATGTGTTTCCCTGGGATTTGAAGCTAACTCGTTTGATTCGCATGCAGTTGACTCTAAATCCCGTTTATCACAAGTATTTGAAGCTAAACCACGTGTTTCGCATGGATTTGAAGTTAAGCCTTCTACTTCATATTGATTTGATGCTGAATCATGTGTTTCGCATGGGTTTGATTCTAACTCGTTTTTTTCGCCTGCATTTGAAGCTATTTCATTTAAACCGCAGTTATTTGAAGGTAAATCATGTGTTTCCCTCCGATTTCAATATAACTCGTTTGATTCGCATGCAGTTGAATCTTAATCATGTTTATCACAAGTATTTGAAGCTAAATCATTTGTTTCGCATTGATTTGAAGCTAAACCTACTGCCTCGCATTGATTTGAAGTTAAATCATGTGTTTCCCTTGGACTTGAAGCTAATTCGTTTGATTCGCATGCAGTTGACTCTAAATCGTGTTCATCACAAGTATTTGAAGCTAAACCATTTGTTTCGCATTGATTTGAAGCTAAGCCTACTACATCGCATTGATTTGAAGCTGAATCATGTGTTTCGCATGGACTTGAAGCTAACTCGTTTGTTTCACCTGCATTTGAAGCTATTTTATTTAAACCGCAAGTATTTGAAGGTAAATCATATGTTTCGCATGGATTTGAAGCAAAGCCTTCTACTTCGCATTGATTTGAAGTTAAATCATGTGTTTCTCTTGAATTTGAAACTAACTCGTTTGATTCGCATGCAGTTGAAGCTAAATCATTTTGATCACAAGTATCTGAATCCAAACTATTTGTTTTGCATTGATTTGAAGCTAAGCCACCTACTTCGCATTGATTTGAAGTTAAATCATGTGTTTCCCTGGGGTTTGAAGCTAACTCGATCCATTCGTATGCAGTTGAAACTAAATCATGTTTATCACAAGTATTTGAAGCTAAACCATTTGTTTCGCATTAATTTGAAGCTAATTCTACTACTTTGCATTGATTTGAAGCTGAATCATGTGTTTCGCATGGTCTTGAAGCTAACTCGTTTGTTTCGCCTGCATTTGAAGCTATTTCATTTTAACCGCAGATATTTCAAGGTAAATCATTTGTTTCGCATGGATTTGAAGCTAAGCCTTCCACTTCGCATTGATTTGAAGTTAATATCATGTGTTTCTCTTGGATTTGAAGCTAACTCGTTCGAATCGCATGCAGTTGAAGCTAAATCATGTTTATTACAAGTATCTGAACCCAAAACATTTGTTTCGCATTGATTTGAAGCTAATCCTTCTACTTCGCATTGATTTGAAGTTAAATCATGTTTTTCTCTTGAATTTGAAGCTAACTCGTTTGATTCGCATGCAGTTGAAGCTAAATCATTTTGATCACAAGTATCTGAACCCAAAACATTTGTTTCGCATTGATTTGAAGCTAAGCCTACTTCTTCGCATTGATTTGAAGTTAATTCATGTGTTTCTCTTGAATTTGAAGCTAAGTCGTTTGATTCGCATGCAGTTGAAGCTAAATCATTTTGATCACAAGTATCTGAATCCAAACCATTTGTTTCGCATTGATTTGAAGCTAAGCCTCCTACTTCGCATTGATTTGAAGTTAAATCATGTGTTTCCCTGGGATTTGAAGCTAACTCGTTCCATTCGCATGCAATTGACTCTAAATCGTGTTTATCAGAAGTATTTGAAGCTATACCATTTGTTTCACATGGATTTGAAGCTAAGCCTTCTACTTCGCATTGATTTGAAGCTAACTCATGTGCTTCGCATAGATTTGCAGCTAACTCGTTTGTTTCGCCTGCATTTGAAGCTATTTCATTTAAACCGCAGATATTTGAAGGTAAATCATTTGTTTCACATGGATTTGAAGCCACGCCTTCCACTTCGCATTGATTTGAAGTTATTATCATGTGTTACTCTTGGATTTGAAGCTAACTCGTTTGAATCGCATGCAGTTGAAGCTAAATCATATTTACTACAAATATCTGAACCCAAAACATTTGTTTCGCATTGATTTGAAGCTAAGCCTACTACTTCGCATTGATTTGAAGTTAAATCATGTGTTTCTCTTGAATTTGAAGCTAACTCGTTTGATTCGCATGCAGTTGAAGCTAAATCATTTTGTTCACAAGTATCTGAACCCAAAACATTTGTTTCGCATTGATTTGAAGCTAAGCCTACTACTTCGCATTGATTTGAAGTTAAATCATGTGTTTCCCTGCGATTTGAAGCTAACTCGTTCCATTCGCATGCAATTGACTCTAAATCGTGTTTATCAGAAGTATTTGAAGCTAAACCATTTGTTTCACATGGATTTGAAGCTAATCCTTCTTGTTCGCATTGATTTGAAGCTAACTCATGTGCTTCGCATGGATGTGAAGCTAACTCGTTTGTTTCGCCTGCATTTGAAGCTATTTCATTTAAACCGCAGGTATTTGAAGGTAATTCATTTGTTTCGCATTGATTTGAAGCCAAGCCTACTACTTCGCATTGATTTGAAGTTAATTCATGTGTTTCCCTGGGATTTGAAGCTAACTCGTTCCATTCGCATGCAATTGACTCAAAATCGTGTTTATCAGAAGTATTTGAAGCTAAACTATTTGTTTCACATGGATTTGAAGCTAAGCCTTCTTGTTCGCATTGATTTGAAGCTAACTCATGTGCTTCGCATGGATGTGAAGCTAACTCGTTTGTTTCGCCTGCATTTGAAGCTATTTCATTTAAACCGCAGGTATTTGAAGGTAATTCATTTGTTTCGCATTGATTTGAAGCTGAGCCTACTACTTCGCATTGATTTGAAGTTAATTCATGTGTTTCTCTTGAATTTGAAGCGAACTCGTTCGATTCGTATGCAGTTGAAACTAAATCATGTTTATCACAAGTATTTGAAGCTAAACCATTTGTTTCGCATTGATTTGAAACTAAGTCTACTACTTTGCATTGATTTGATGCTGAATCATGTGTTTCGCATGGTCTTGAAGCTAACTCGTTTGTTTCGCCTGCATTTGAAGCTATTTCATTTAAACCGCAGGTTCTTGAAGGTAAATCATTTGTTTCGCATAGATTTGAAGCTAAGCCTACTACTTCGCATTGATTTGATGTTAATTCATGTGTTTCTCTCGAATTTGGAGCGAACTCGTTCGATTCGTATGCAGTTGAAACTAAATCATGTTTATCACAAGTATTTGAAGCTAAACCATTTGTTTCGCATTGATTTGAAGCTAAGTCTACTACTTTGCATTGATTTGAAGCTGAATCATGTGTTTCGCATGGTCTTGAAGCTAACTCGTTTGTTTCGCCTGCATTTGAAGCTATTTCATTTAAACCGCAGCTATTTGAAGGTAAATCATTTGTTTCGCATGGATTTGAAGCTAAGCCTTCCACTTCGCATTGATTTGAAGTTAATATCATGTGTTTCTCTTGGATTTGAAGCTAACTCGTTTGAATCGCATGCAGTTGAAGCTAAATCATGTTTATTACATGTATCTGAACCCAAAACATTTGTTTCGCATTGATTTGAAGCTAAGCCTACTACTTCGCATTGAGTTGAAGTTAAATCATGTGTTTCCATTGGATTTGAAGCTAAGTCGTTTGATTCGCACGCAGTTGAAGCTAAATCATGTTTATCACAAGTATTTGAAGGTAAATCATTTGTTTCGCATGAATTTGATGCTAAGACTTCTACTTCGCATTGATTTGAAGTTAAATCATGTGTTTCTCTTGAATTTGAAGCTAACTCGTTTGATTCGCATGCAGTTGAAGCTAAATCATTTTGTTCACAAGTATCTGAACCCAAAACATTTGTTTCGCATTGATTTGAAGCTAAGCCTCCTACTTCGCATTGATTTGAAGTTAAATCATGTGTTTCCCTGGGATTTGAAGCTAACTCGTTCCATTCGCATGCAATTGACTCTAAATCGTGTTTATCAGAAGTATTTGAAGCTAAACCATTTGTTTCACATGGATTTGAAGCTAAGCCTTCTACTTCGCATTGATTTGAAGCTAACTCATGTGCTTCGCATGGATTTGAAGCTAACTCGTTTGTTTCGCCTGCATTTGAAGCTATTTCATTTAAACCGCAGATATTTGAAGGTAAATCATTTGTTTCACATGGATTTGAAGCTAAGCCTACTACTTCGCATTGATTTGAAGTTAATTCATGTGTTTCTCTTGAATTTGAAGCTAAGTCGTTTGATTCGCATGCAGTTGAAGCTAAATCATTTTGATCACAAGTATCTGAATCCAAACCATTTGTTTCGCATTGATTTGAAGCTAAGTCTACTACTTTGCATTGATTTGAAGCTGAATCATGTGTTTCGCATGGTCTTGAAGCTAACTCGTTTGTTTCGCCTGCATTTGAGGCTATTTCATTTAAACCGCAAGTATTTGAAGGTAAATAATTTGTTTCGCATGGATTTGAAGCTAAGCCTTCCACTTCGCATTGATTTGAAGTTAATATCATGTGTTTCTCTTGGATTTGAAGCTAACTCGTTTGAATCGCATGCAGTTGAAGCTAAATCATGTTTATCGCAAGTATTTGAAGGTAAATCATTTGTTTCGCATGAATTTGATGCTAAGACTTCTCCTTCGCATTGATTTGAAGTTAAATCATGTGTTTCTCTTGAATTTGAAGCTAACTCGTTTGATTCGCATGCAGTTGAAGCTAAATCATTTTGATCACAAGTATCAGAATCCAAACTATTTGTTTCGCATTGATTTGAAGCTAAGCCTCCTACTTCGCATTGATTTGAAGTTAAATCATGTGTTTCCCTGGGATTTGAAGCTAACTCGTTTGATTCGCATGCAGTTGACTCTAAATCCCGTTTATCACAAGTATTTGAAGCTAAACCACATGTTTCGCATGGATTTGCAGTTAAGCCTTCTACTTCATATTGATTTGATGCTGAATCATGTGTTTCGCATGGGTTTGATTCTAACTCGTTTGTTTCGCCTGCATTTGAAGCTATTTCATTTAAACCACAAGTATTTGAAGGTAAATCATTTGTTTCGCATGGATTTGATGCTAAGCCTACTACTTCGCATTGATTTGAAGTTAAATCATGTGTTTCCCTGGGATTTGATGCTAACTCGTTTGATTCGCATGCAGTTGACTCTAAATCCCGTTTATCACAAGTATTTGAAGCTAAACCACGTGTTTCGCATGGATTTGAAGTTAAGCCTTCTACTTCATATTGATTTGATGCTGAATCATGTGTTTCGCATGGGTTTGATTCTAACTCGTTTTTTTCGCCTGCATTTGAAGCTATTTCATTTAAACCGCAGTTATTTGAAGGTAAATCATGTGTTTCCCTCCGATTTCAATATAACTCGTTTGATTCGCATGCAGTTGAATCTTAATCATGTTTATCACAAGTATTTGAAGCTAAATCATTTGTTTCGCATTGATTTGAAGCTAAACCTACTACCTCGCATTGATTTGAAGTTAAATCATGTGTTTCCCTTGGACTTGAAGCTAATTCGTTTGATTCGCATGCAGTTGACTCTAAATCGTGTTCATCACAAGTATTTGAAGCTAAACCATTTGTTTCGCATTGATTTGAAGCTAAGCCTACTACATCGCATTGATTTGAAGCTGAATCATGTGTTTCGCATGGACTTGAAGCTAACTCGTTTGTTTCACCTGCATTTGAAGCTATTTTATTTAAACCGCAAGTATCTGAAGGTAAATCATATGTTTCGCATGGATTTGAAGCAAAGCCTTCTACTTCGCATTGATTTGAAGTTAAATCATGTGTTTCTCTTGAATTTGAAACTAACTCGTTTGATTCGCATGCAGTTGAAGCTAAATCATTTTGATCACAAGTATCTGAATCCAAACTATTTGTTTTGCATTGATTTGAAGCTAAGCCACCTACTTCGCATTGATTTGAAGTTGAATCATGTGTTTCCCTGGGGTTTGAAGCTAACTCGATCCATTCGTATGCAGTTGAAACTAAATCATGTTTATCACAAGTATTTGAAGCTAAACCATTTGTTTCGCATTGATTTGAAGCTAAGTCTACTACTTTGCATTGATTTGAAGCTGAATCATGTGTTTCGCATGGTCTTGAAGCTAACTCGTTTGTTTCGCCTGCATTTGAAGCTATTTCATTTAAACCGCAGATATTTGAAGGTAAATCATTTGTTTCGCATGGATTTGAAGCTAAGCCTTCCACTTCGCATTGATTTGAAGTTAATATCATGTGTTTCTCTTGGATTTGAAGCTAACTCGTTTGAATCGCATGCAGTTGAAGCTAAATCATGTTTATTACAAGTATCTGAACCCAAAACATTTGTTTCGCATTGATTTGAAGCTAATCCTTCTACTTCGCATTGATTTGAAGTTAAATCATGTTTTTCTCTTGAATTTGAAGCTAACTCGTTTGATTCGCATGCAGTTGAAGCTAATCATTTTGATCACAAGTATCTGAACCCAAAACATTTGTTTCGCATTGATTTGAAGCTAAGCCTACTTCTTCGCATTGATTTGAAGTTAATTCATGTGTTTCTCTTGAATTTGAAGCTAAGTCGTTTGATTCGCATGCAGTTGAAGCTAAATCATTTTGATCACAAGTATCTGAATCCAAACCATTTGTTTCGCATTGATTTGAAGCTAAGCCTCCTACTTCGCATTGATTTGAAGTTAAATCATGTGTTTCCCTGGGATTTGAAGCTAACTCGTTCCATTCGCATGCAATTGACTCTAAATCGTGTTTATCAGAAGTATTTGAAGCTATACCAATTGTTTCACATGGATTTGAAGCTAAGCCTTCTACTTCGCATTGATTTGAAGCAAACTCATGTGCTTCGCATGGATTTGCAGCTAACTCGTTTGTTTCGCCTGCATTTGAAGCTATTTCATTTAAACCGCAGATATTTGAAGGTAAATCATTTGTTTCACATGGATTTGAAGCCACGCCTTCCTCTTCGCATTGATTTGAAGTTATTATCATGTGTTACTCTTGGATTTGAAGCTAACTCGTTTGAATCGCATGCAGTTGAAGCTAAATCATATTTATTACAAGTATCTGAACCCAAAACATTTGTTTCGCATTGATTTGAAGCTAAGCCTGCTACTTCGCATTGATTTGAAGTTAAATCATGTGTTTCCCTTGGATTTGAAGCTAAGTCGTTTGATTCGCATGCAGTTGACTCTAAATCATGTTTATCACAAGTATTTGAAGCTAAATCATTTGTTTCGCATGAATTTGATGCTAAGACTTCTACTTCGCATTGATTTGAAGTTAAATCATGTGTTTCTCTTGAATTTGAAGCTAACTCGTTTGATTCGCATGCAGTTGAAGCTAAATCATTTTGTTCACAAGTATCTGAACCCAAAACATTTGTTTCGCATTGATTTGAAGCTAAGCCTACTACTTCGCATTGATTTGAAGTTAAATCATGTGTTTCCCTGCGATTTGAAGCTAACTCGTTCCATTCGCATGCAATTGACTCTAAATCGTGTTTATCAGAAGTATTTGAAGCTAAACCATTTGTTTCACATGGATTTGAAGCTAATCCTTCTTGTTCGCATTGATTTGAAGCTAACTCATGTGCTTCGCATGGATGTGAAGCTAACTCGTTTGTTTCGCCTGCATTTGAAGCTATTTCATTTAAACCGCAGGTATTTGAAGGTAATTCATTTGTTTCGCATTGATTTGAAGCTAAGCCTACTACTTCGCATTGATTTGAAGTTAATTCATGTGTTTCCCTGGGATTTGAAGCTAACTCGTTCCATTCGCATGCAATTGACTCAAAATCGTGTTTATCAGAAGTATTTGAAGCTAAACTATTTGTTTCACATGGATTTGAAGCTAAGCCTTCTTGTTCGCATTGATTTGAAGCTAACTCATGTGCTTCGCATGGATGTGAAGCTAACTCGTTTGTTTCGCCTGCATTTGAAGCTATTTCATTTAAACCGCAGGTATTTGAAGGTAATTCATTTGTTTCGCATTGATTTGAAGCTGAGCCTACTACTTCGCATTGATTTGAAGTTAATTCATGTGTTTCTCTTGAATTTGAAGCGAACTCGTTCGATTCGTATGCAGTTGAAACTAAATCATGTTTATCACAAGTATTTGAAGCTAAACCATTTGTTTCGCATTGATTTGAAACTAAGTCTACTACTTTGCATTGATTTGAAGCTGAATCATGTGTTTCGCATGGTCTTGAAGCTAACTCGTTTGTTTCGCCTGCATTTGAAGCTATTTCATTTAAACCGCAAGTATTTGAAGGTAAATCATTTGTTTCGCATGGATTTGAAGCTAAGCCTTCCACTTCGCATTGATTTGAAGTTAATATCATGTGTTTCTCTTGGATTTGAAGCTAACTCGTTTGAATCGCATGCAGTTGAAGCTAAATCATTTTGATCACAAGTATCTGAATCCAAACCATTTGTTTCGCATTGATTTGAGCTAAGCCTCCTACTTCGCATTGATTTGAAGTTAAATCATGTGTTTCCCTGGGATTTGAAGCTAACTCGATCCATTCGCATGCAATTGACTCTAAATCGTGTTTATCAGAAGTATTTGAAGCTAAACCATTTGTTTCACATGGATTTGAAGCTAAGCCTACTACTTCGCATTGATTTGATGTTAATTCATGTGTTTCTCTCGAATTTGGAGCGAACTCGTTCGATTCGTATGCAGTTGAAACTAAATCATGTTTATCACAAGTATTTGAAGCTAAACCATTTGTTTCGCATTGATTTGAAGCTAAGTCTACTACTTTGCATTGATTTGAAGCTGAATCATGTGTTTCGCATGGTCTTGAAGCTAACTCGTTTGTTTCGCCTGCATTTGAAGCTATTTCATTTAAACCGCAGATATTTGAAGGTAAATCATTTGTTTCGCATGGATTTGAAGCTAAGCCTTCCACTTCGCATTGATTTGAAGTTAATATCATGTGTTTCTCTTGGATTTGAAGCTAACTCGTTTGAATCGCATGCAGTTGAAGCTAAATCATGTTTATTACATGTATCTGAACCCAAAACATTTGTTTCGCATTGATTTGAAGCTAAGCCTACTACTTCGCATTGAGTTGAAGTTAAATCATGTGTTTCCATTGGATTTGAAGCTAAGTCGTTTGATTCGCACGCAGTTGAAGCTAAATCATGTTTATCACAAGTATTTGAAGGTAAATCATTTGTTTCGCATGAATTTGATGCTAAGACTTCTACTTCGCATTGATTTGAAGTTAAATCATGTGTTTCTCTTGAATTTGAAGCTAACTCGTTTGATTCGCATGCAGTTGAAGCTAAATCATTTTGTTCACAAGTATCTGAACCCAAAACATTTGTTTCGCATTGATTTGAAGCTAAGCCTCCTACTTCGCATTGATTTGAAGTTAAATCATGTGTTTCCCTGGGATTTGAAGCTAACTCGTTCCATTCGCATGCAATTGACTCTAAATCGTGTTTATCAGAAGTATTTGAAGCTAAACCATTTGTTTCACATGGATTTGAAGCTAAGCCTTCTACTTCGCATTGATTTGAAGTTAATTAATGTGTTTCCCTGGGATTTGAAGCTAACTCGTTCCATTCGCATGCAATTGACTCAAAATCGTGTTTATCAGAAGTATTTGAAGCTAAACTATTTGTTTCACATGGATTTGAAGCTAAGCCTTCTTGTTCGCATTGATTTGAAGCTAACTCATGTGCTTCGCATGGATGTGAAGCTAACTCGTTTGTTTCGCCTGCATTTGAAGCTATTTCATTTAAACCGCAGGTATTTGAAGGTAATTCATTTGTTTCGCATGGATTTGAAGCTAAGCCTTCCACTTCGCATTGATTTGAAGTTAATATCATGTGTTTCTCTTGGATTTGAAGCTAACTCGTTTGAATCGCATGCAGTTGAAGCTAAATCATGTTTATCGCAAGTATTTGAAGGTAAATCATTTGTTTCGCATGAATTTGATGCTAAGACTTCTCCTTCGCATTGATTTGAAGTTAAATCATGTGTTTCTCTTGAATTTGAAGTTAACTCGTTTGATTCGCATGCAGTTGAAGCTAAATCATTTTGATCACAAGTATCTGAATCCAAACTATTTGTTTCGCATTGATTTGAACCTAAGCCTCCTACTTCGCATTGATTTGAAGTTAAATCATGTGTTTCCCTGGGATTTGAAGCTAACTCGTTCCATTCGCATGCAATTGACTCTAAATCGTGTTTATCAGAAGTATTTGAAGCTAAACCATTTGTTTCACATGGATTTGAAGCTAAGCCTTCTACTTCGCATTGATTTGAAGCTAACTCATGTGCTTCGCATGGATTTGAAGCTAACTCGTTTGTTTCGCCTGCATTTGAAGCTATTTCATTTAAACCGCAGATATTTGAAGGTAAATCATTTGTTTCACATGGATTTGAAGCTAAGCCTACTACTTCGCATTGATTTGAAGTTAATTCATGTGTTTCTCTTGAATTTGAAGCTAAGTCGTTTGATTCGCATGCAGTTGAAGCTAAATCATTTTGATCACAAGTATCTGAATCCAAACCATTTGTTTCGCATTGATTTGAAGCTAAGCCTCATACATCGCATTGATTTGAAGTTAAATCATGTGTTTCTCTTGAATATGAAGCTAACTCGTTTGATTCGCATGCAGTTGAAGCTAAATCATTTTGTTCACAAGTATCTGAACCCAAAACATTTGTTTCGCATTGTTTTGAAGCTAAGCCTACTACTTCGCATTGATTTGAAGTTAAACCATGTGTTTCCCTTGGATTTGAAGCTAAGTCGTTTGATTCGCACGCAGGTGAAGCTAAATCATGTTTATCGCAAGTATTTGAAGGTAAATCATTTGTTTCGCATGAATTTGATGCTAAGACTTCTCCTTCGCATTGATTTGAAGTTAAATCATGTGTTTCTCTTGAATTTGAAGCTAACTCGTTTGATTCGCATGCAGTTGAAGCTAAATCATTTTGATCACAAGTATCAGAATCCAAACTATTTGTTTCGCATTGATTTGAAGCTAAGCCTCCTACTTCGCATTGATTTGAAGTTAAATCATGAGTTTCCCTGGGATTTGAAGCTAACTCGTTCCATTCGCATGCAGTTGACTCTAAATCGTGTTTATCACAAGTATCTGAAGCTAAACAATTTGTTTCGCATGGATTTGAAGTTAAGCCTTCTACTTTATATTGATTTGATGCTAAATCATGTGCTTCGCATGGATTTGAAGCTAACTCGTTTGTTTCGCCTGCATTTAAAGCTATTTCATTTAAACCGCAGATATTTGAAGGTAAATCATTTGTTTCGCATGGATTTGAAGCTAAGCCTTCTACTTCGCATTGATTTGAAGTTAATTAATGTGTTTCCCTGGGATTTGAAGCTAACTCGTTCCATTCGCAAGCAATTGACTCAAAATCGTGTTTATCAGAAGTATTTGAAGCTAAACTATTTGTTTCACATGGATTTGAAGCTAAGCCTTCTTGTTCGCATTGATTTGAAGCTAACTCATGTGCTTCGCATGGATGTGAAGCTAACTCGTTTGTTTCGCCTGCATTTGAAGCTATTTCATTTAAACCGCAGGTATTTGAAGGTAATTCATTTGTTTCGCATTGATTTGAAGCTGAGCCTACTACTTCGCATTGATTTGAAGTTAATTCATGTGTTTCTCTTGAATTTGAAGCGAACTCGTTCGATTCGTATGCAGTTGAAACTAAATCATGTTTATCACAAGTATTTGAAGCTAAACCATTTGTTTCGCATTGATTTGAAACTAAGTCTACTACTTTGCATTGATTTGAAGCTGAATCATGTGTTTCGCATGGTCTTGAAGCTAACTCGTTTGTTTCGCCTGCATTTGAGGCTATTTCATTTAAACCGCAAGTATTTGAAGGTAAATCATTTGTTTCGCATGGATTTGAAGCTAAGCCTTCCACTTCGCATTGATTTGAAGTTAATATCATGTGTTTCTCTTGGATTTGAAGCTAACTCGTTTGAATCGCATGCAGTTGAAGCTAAATCATGTTTATCGCAAGTATTTGAAGGTAAATCATTTGTTTCGCATGAATTTGATGCTAAGACTTCTCCTTCGCATTGATTTGAAGTTAAATCATGTGTTTCTCTTGAATTTGAAGCTAACTCGTTTGATTCGCATGCAGTTGAAGCTAAATCATTTTGATCACAAGTATCTGAATCCAAACTATTTGTTTCGCATTGATTTGAACCTAAGCCTCCTACTTCGCATTGATTTGAAGTTAAATCATGTGTTTCCCTGGGATTTGAAGCTAACTCGTTCCATTCGCATGCAATTGACTCTAAATCGTGTTTATCAGAAGTATTTGAAGCTAAACCATTTGTTTCACATGGATTTGAAGCTAAGCCTTCTACTTCGCATTGATTTGAAGCTAACTCATGTGCTTCGCATGGATTTGAAGCTAACTCGTTTGTTTCGCCTGCATTTGAAGCTATTTCATTTAAACCGCAGATATTTGAAGGTAAATCATTTGTTTCACATGGATTTGAAGCTAAGCCTACTACTTCGCATTGATTTGAAGTTAATTCATGTGTTTCTCTTGAATTTGAAGCTAAGTCGTTTGATTCGCATGCAGTTGAAGCTAAATCATTTTGATCACAAGTATCTGAATCCAAACCATTTGTTTCGCATTGATTTGAAGCTAAGCCTCATACATCGCATTGATTTGAAGTTAAATCATGTGTTTCTCTTGAATATGAAGCTAACTCGTTTGATTCGCATGCAGTTGAAGCTAAATCATTTTGTTCACAAGTATCTGAACCCAAAACATTTGTTTCGCATTGTTTTGAAGCTAAGCCTACTACTTCGCATTGATTTGAAGTTAAACCATGTGTTTCCCTTGGATTTGAAGCTAAGTCGTTTGATTCGCACGCAGGTGAAGCTAAATCATGTTTATCGCAAGTATTTGAAGGTAAATCATTTGTTTCGCATGAATTTGATGCTAAGACTTCTCCTTCGCATTGATTTGAAGTTAAATCATGTGTTTCTCTTGAATTTGAAGCTAACTCGTTTGATTCGCATGCAGTTGAAGCTAAATCATTTTGATCACAAGTATCAGAATCCAAACTATTTGTTTCGCATTGATTTGAAGCTAAGCCTCCTACTTCGCATTGATTTGAAGTTAAATCATGTGTTTCCCTGGGATTTGAAGCTAACTCGTTCCATTCGCATGCAGTTGACTCTAAATCGTGTTTATCACAAGTATCTGAAGCTAAACCATTTGTTTCGCATGGATTTGAAGTTAAGCCTTCTACTTCATATTGATTTGATGCTAAATCATGTGCTTCGCATGGATTTGAAGCTAACTCGTTTGTTTCGCCTGCATTTGAAGCTATTTCATTTAAACCGCAGGTATTTGAAGGAAATTCATTTGTTTCGCATGGATTTGAAGCTAAGCCTTCTACTTCGCATTGATTTGAAGTTAATATCATGTGTTTCTCTTGGATTTGAAGCTATCTCGTTTTAATCGCATGCAATTGAAGCTAAACCATGTTTATCACATGTATCTGAATCCAAACCATTTGTTTCGCACAGATTTGAAGCTAAGCCTCCTACTTCGCATTGATTTGAAGTTAAATCATGTGTTTCCCTGGGATTTGAAGCTAACTCGTTCCATTCGCATGCAATTGACTCTAAATCGTGTTTATCAGAAGTATTTGAAGCTAAACCATTTGTTTCACATGGATTTGAAGCTAAGCCTTCTACTTCGCATTGATTTGAAGTTAACTCATGTGCTTCGCATGGATTTGAAGCTAACTCGTTTGTTTCGCCTGCATTTAAAGCTATTTCATTTAAATCGCAGATATTTGAAGGTAAATCATTTGTTTCGCATGGATTTGAAGCTAAGCCTTCTACTTCGCATTGATTTGAAGTTAAATCATGTGTTTCCCTGGGACTTGAAGCTAACTAGTTTGATTCGCATGCAGTTGACTCTAAATCCCGTTTATCACAAGTATTTGAAGCTAAACCACATGTTTCGCATGGATTTGAAGTTAAGCCTTCTACTTCATATTGATTAGATGCTGAATCATGTGTTTCGCATGGGTTTGATTCTAACTCGTTTTTTTCGCCTCCATTTGAAGCTATTTCATTTAAACCGCAGTTATTTGAAGGTAAATCATGTGTTTCCCTCCGATTTCAATATAACTCGTTTGATTCGCATGCAGTTGAAGCTTAATCATGTTTATCACAAGTATTTGAAGGTAATTCATTTGTTTCGCATTGATTTGAAGCTAAGCCTACTACTTCGCATTGATTTGAAGTTAATTCATGTGTTTCCCTGGGATTTGAAGCTAACTCGTTCCATTCGCATGCAATTGACTCAAAATCGTGTTTATCAGAAGTATTTGAAGCTAAACTATTTGTTTCACATGGATTTGAAGCTAAGCCTTCTTGTTCGCATTGATTTGAAGCTAACTCATGTGCTTCGCATGGATGTGAAGCTAACTCGTTTGTTTCGCCTGCATTTGAAGCTATTTCATTTAAACCGCAGGTATTTGAAGGTAATTCATTTGTTTCGCATTGATTTGAAGCTGAGCCTACTACTTCGCATTGATTTGAAGTTAATTCATGTGTTTCTCTTGAATTTGAAGCGAACTCGTTCGATTCGTATGCAGTTGAAACTAAATCATGTTTATCACAAGTATTTGAAGCTAAACCATTTGTTTCGCATTGATTTGAAACTAAGTCTACTACTTTGCATTGATTTGAAGCTGAATCATGTGTTTCGCATGGTCTTGAAGCTAACTCGTTTGTTTCGCCTGCATTTGAAGCTATTTCATTTAAACCGCAAGTATTTGAAGGTAAATCATTTGTTTCGCATGGATTTGAAGCTAAGCCTTCCACTTCGCATTGATTTGAAGTTAATATCATGTGTTTCTCTTGGATTTGAAGCTAACTCGTTTGAATCGCATGCAGTTGAAGCTAAATCATTTTGTTCACAAGTATCTGAACCCAAAACATTTGTTTCGCATTGATTTGAAGCTAAGCCTCCTACTTCGCATTGATTTGAAGTTAAATCATGTGTTTCCCTGGGATTTGAAGCTAACTCGTTCCATTCGCATACAATTGACTCTAAATCGTGTTTATCAGAAGTATTTGAAGCTAAACCATTTGTTTCACATGGATTTGAAGCTAAGCCTTCTACTTCGCATTGATTTGAAGTTAATTAATGTGTTTCCCTGGGATTTGAAGCTAACTCGTTCCATTCGCATGCAATTGACTCAAAATCGTGTTTATCAGAAGTATTTGAAGCTAAACTATTTGTTTCACATGGATTTGAAGCTAAGCCTTCTTGTTCGCATTGATTTGAAGCTAACTCATGTGCTTCGCATGGATGTGAAGCTAACTCGTTTGTTTCGCCTGCATTTGAAGCTATTTCATTTAAACCGCAGGTATTTGAAGGTAATTCATTTGTTTCGCATTGATTTGAAGCTGAGCCTACTACTTCGCATTGATTTGAAGTTAATTCATGTGTTTCTCTTGAATTTGAAGCGAACTCGTTCGATTCGTATGCAGTTGAAACTAAATCATGTTTATCACAAGTATTTGAAGCTAAACCATTTGTTTCGCATTGATTTGAAACTAAGTCTACTACTTTGCATTGATTTGAAGCTGAATCATGTGTTTCGCATGGTCTTGAAGCTAACTCGTTTGTTTCGCCTGCATTTGAGGCTATTTCATTTAAACCGCAAGTATTTGAAGGTAAATCATTTGTTTCGCATGGATTTGAAGCTAAGCCTTCCACTTCGCATTGATTTGAAGTTAATATCATGTGTTTCTCTTGGATTTGAAGCTAACTCGTTTGAATCGCATGCAGTTGAAGCTAAATCATGTTTATCGCAAGTATTTGAAGGTAAATCATTTGTTTCGCATGAATTTGATGCTAAGACTTCTCCTTCGCATTGATTTGAAGTTAAATCATGTGTTTCTCTTGAATTTGAAGCTAACTCGTTTGATTCGCATGCAGTTGAAGCTAAATCATTTTGATCACAAGTATCTGAATCCAAACTATTTGTTTCGCATTGATTTGAACCTAAGCCTCCTACTTCGCATTGATTTGAAGTTAAATCATGTGTTTCCCTGGGATTTGAAGCTAACTCGTTCCATTCGCATGCAATTGACTCTAAATCGTGTTTATCAGAAGTATTTGAAGCTAAACCATTTGTTTCACATGGATTTGAAGCTAAGCCTTCTACTTCGCATTGATTTGAAGCTAACTCATGTGCTTCGCATGGATTTGAAGCTAACTCGTTTGTTTCGCCTGCATTTGAAGCTATTTCATTTAAACCGCAGATATTTGAAGGTAAATCATTTGTTTCACATGGATTTGAAGCTAAGCCTACTACTTCGCATTGATTTGAAGTTAATTCATGTGTTTCTCTTGAATTTGAAGCTAAGTCGTTTGATTCGCATGCAGTTGAAGCTAAATCATTTTGATCACAAGTATCTGAATCCAAACCATTTGTTTCGCATTGATTTGAAGCTAAGCCTCATACATCGCATTGATTTGAAGTTAAATCATGTGTTTCTCTTGAATATGAAGCTAACTCGTTTGATTCGCATGCAGTTGAAGCTAAATCATTTTGTTCACAAGTATCTGAACCCAAAACATTTGTTTCGCATTGTTTTGAAGCTAAGCCTACTACTTCGCATTGATTTGAAGTTAAACCATGTGTTTCCCTTGGATTTGAAGCTAAGTCGTTT
Source organism: Megalopta genalis (assembly GCF_051020955.1). Classification (NCBI taxonomy): domain Eukaryota; kingdom Metazoa; phylum Arthropoda; class Insecta; order Hymenoptera; family Halictidae; genus Megalopta; species Megalopta genalis. The sequence continues at coordinate 23,976 of NW_027477182.1, forward strand.
GATTCGCACGCAGGTGAAGCTAAATCATGTTTATCGCAAGTATTTGAAGGTAAATCATTTGTTTCGCATGAATTTGATGCTAAGACTTCTCCTTCGCATTGATTTGAAGTTAAATCATGTGTTTCTCTTGAATTTGAAGCTAACTCGTTTGATTCGCATGCAGTTGAAGCTAAATCATTTTGATCACAAGTATCAGAATCCAAACTATTTGTTTCGCATTGATTTGAAGCTAAGCCTCCTACTTCGCATTGATTTGAAGTTAAATCATGTGTTTCCCTGGGATTTGAAGCTAACTCGTTCCATTCGCATGCAGTTGACTCTAAATCGTGTTTATCACAAGTATCTGAAGCTAAACCATTTGTTTCGCATGGATTTGAAGTTAAGCCTTCTACTTCATATTGATTTGATGCTAAATCATGTGCTTCGCATGGATTTGAAGCTAACTCGTTTGTTTCGCCTGCATTTGAAGCTATTTCATTTAAACCGCAGGTATTTGAAGGAAATTCATTTGTTTCGCATGGATTTGAAGCTAAGCCTTCTACTTCCCATTGATTTGAAGTTAATATCATGTGTTTCTCTTGGATTTGAAGCTATCTCGTTTTAATCGCATGCAGTTGAAGCTAAACCATGTTTATCACATGTATCTGAATCCAAACCATTTGTTTCGCACAGATTTGTAGCTAAGCCTCCTACTTCGCATTGATTTGAAGTTAAATCATGTGTTTCCCTGGGATTTGAAGCTAACTCGTTCCATTCGCATGCAATTGACTCTAAATCGTGTTTATCAGAAGTATTTGAAGCTAAACCATTTGTTTCACATGGATTTGAAGCTAAGCCTTCTACTTCGCATTGATTTGAAGTTAACTCATATGCTTCGCATGGATTTGAAGCTAACTCGTTTGTTTCGCCTGCATTTAAAGCTATTTCATTTAAATCGCAGATATTTGAAGGTAAATCATTTGTTTCGCATGGATTTGAAGCTAAGCCTTCTACTTCGCATTGATTTGAAGTTAAATCATGTGTTTCCCTGGGACTTGAAGCTAACTAGTTTGATTCGCATGCAGTTGACTCTAAATCCCGTTTATCACAAGTATTTGAAGCTAAACCACATGTTTCGCATGGATTTGAAGTTAAGCCTTCTACTTCATATTGATTAGATGCTGAATCATGTGTTTCGCATGGGTTTGATTCTAACTCGTTTTTTTCGCCTCCATTTGAAGCTATTTCATTTAAACCGCAGTTATTTGAAGGTAAATCATGTGTTTCCCTCCGATTTCAATATAACTCGTTTGATTCGCATGCAGTTGAAGCTTAATCATGTTTATCACAAGTATTTGAAGGTAAATCATTTGTTTCGCATTGATTTGAAGCTAAACCTACTACCTCGCATTGATTTGAAGTTAAATCATGTGTTTCCCTTGGACTTGAAGCTAATTCGTTTGATTCGCATGCAGTTGACTCTAAATCGTGTTCATCACAAGTATTTGAAGCTAAACCATTTGTTTCGCATTGATTTGAAGCTAAGCCTACTACATCGCATTGATTTGAAGCTGAATCATGTGTTTCTCTTGGATTTGAAGCGAACTCGTTCGATTCGTATGCAGTTGAAACTAGATCATGTTTATCACAAGTATTTGAAGCTAAACCATTTGTTTCGCATTGATTTGAAGCTAAGTCTACTACTTCGCATTGATTTGAAGCTTAATCATGTGTTTCGTATGGTCTTGAAGCTAACTCGTTTGTTTCGCCTGCATTTGAAGCTATTTCATTTAAACCGCAAGTATTTGAAGGTAAATCATTTGTTTCGCATGGATTTGAAGCTAAGCCTTCCACTTCGCATTGATTTGAAGTTAATATCATGTGTTTCTCTTGGATTTGAAGCTAACTCGTTTGAATCGCATGCAGTTGAAGCTAAATCATGTTTATTACAAGTATCTGAACCCAAAACATTTGTTTCGCATTGATTTGAAGCTAAGCCTCCTACTTCGCATTGATTTGAAGTTAAATCATGTGTTTCCCTGGGATTTGAAGCTAAATCGTTCCATTCGCGTGCAATTGACTCTAAATCGTGTTTATCAGAACTATTTGAAGCTAAACCATTTGTTTCAAATGGATTTGAAGCTAAGCCTTCTACTTCGCATTGATTTGAAGCTAACTCATGTGCTTCGCATGGATTTGAAGCTAACTCGTTTGTTTGGCCTGCATTTGAAGCTATTTCATTTAAACCGCAGATATTTGAAGGTAAATCATTTGTTTCGCATGGATTTGAAGCTAAGCCTTCCACTTCGCATTGATTTGAAGTTAATATCATGTGTTTCTCTTGGATTTGAAGCTAACTCGATTGAATCGCATGCAGTTGAAGCTAAATCATGTTTATTACAAGTATCTGAACCCAAAACATTTGTTTCGCATTGATTTGAAGCTAAGCCTACCACTTCGCATTGATTTGAAGTTAATTCATGTGTTTCTCTTGAATTTGAAGCTAAGTCGTTTGATTCGCATGCAGTTGAAGCTAAATCATTTTGATCACAAGTATCTGAATCCAAACCATTTGTTTCGCATTGATTTGAAGCTAAGCCTCCTACTTCGCATTGATTTGAAGTTAAATCATGTGTTTCCCTGGGATTTGAAGCTAACTCGTTCCATTCGCATGCAATTGACTTTAAATCGTGTTTATCAGAAGTAACTGAAGCTAAACCATTTGCTTCACATGGATTTGAAGCTAAGCCTTCTACTTCGCATTGATTTGAAGCTAACTCTTGTGCTTCGCATGGATTTGAACCTAACTCGTTTGTTTCGCCTGCATTTGAAGCTATTTCATTTAAACCAGAGATATTTGAAGGTAAATCATTTGTTTCGCATGGATTTGAAGCTAAGCCTTCCACTTCGCATTGATTTGAAGTTATTATCATGTGTTTCTCTTGGATTTGAAGCTAACTCGTTTGAATCGCATGCAGTTGAAGCTAAATCATATTTATTACAAGTATCTGAACCCAAAACATTTGTTTCGCATTGATTTGAAGCTAAGCCTACTACTTCGCATTGATTTGAAGTTAAATCATGTGTTTCCCTTGGATTTGAAGCTAAGTCGTTTGATTCGCATGCAGTTGACTCTAAATCATGTTTATCACAAGTAATTGAAGCTAAATCATTTGTTTCGCATGAATTTGATGCTAAGACTTCTACTTCGCATTGATTTGAAATTAAATCATGTGTTTCTCTTGAATTTGAAGCTAACTCGTTTGATTCGCATGCAGTTGAAGCTAAATCATTTTGTTCACAAGTATCTGAACCCAAAACATTTGTTTCGCATTGATTTGAAGCTAAGCCTACTACTTCGCATTGCTTTGAAGTTAAATCATGTGTTTCCCTGGGATTTGAAGCTAACTCGTTCCATTCGCATGCAATTGACTCTAAATCGTGTTTATCAGAAGTATTTGAAGCTAAACCATTTGTTTCACATGGATTTGAAGCTAAGCCTTCTACTTCGCATTGATTTGAAGCTAACTCATGTGCTTCGCATGGATGTGAAGCTAACTCGTTTGTTTCGCTTGCATTTGAAGCTATTTCATTTAAACCGCAGGTATTTGAAGGTAATTCATTTGTTTCGCATTGATTTGAAGCTAAGCCTACTACTTCACATTGATTTGAAGTTAATTCATGTGTTTCTCTTGAATTTGAAGCTAAGTCGTTTGATTCGCATGCAGTCGAAGCTAAATCATTTTGATCACAAGTATCTGAATCCAAACCATTTGTTTCGCATTGATTTGAAGCTAAGCCTACTACATCGCATTGATTTGAAGCTGAATCATGTGTTTCTCTTGGATTTGAAGCGAACTTGTTCGATTCGTATGCAGTTGAAACTAGATCATGTTTATCACAAGTATTTGAAGCTAAACCATTTGTTTCGCATTGATTTGAAGCTAAGTCTACTACTTCGCATTGATTTGAAGCTGAATCATGTGTTTCGTATGGTCTTGAAGCTAACTCGTTTGTTTCGCCTGCATTTGAAGCTATTTCATTTAAACCGCAAGTATTTGAAGGTAAATCATTTGCTTCGCATGGATTTGAAGCTAAGCCTTCCACTTCGCATTGATTTGAAGTTAATATCATGTGTTTCTCTTGGATTTGAAGCTAACTCGTTTGAATCGCATGCAGTTGAAGCTAAATCATGTTTATTACAAGTATCTGAACCCAAAACATTTGTTTCGCATTGATTTGAAGCTAAGCCTACTACTTCGCATTGAGTTGAAGTTAAATCATGTGTTTCCCTTGGATTTGAATCTAAGTCGTTTGATTCGCACGCAGTTGAAGCTAAATCATGTTTATCACAAGTATTTGAAGGTAAATCATTTGCTTCGCATGGATTTGAAGCTAAGCCTTCCACTTCGCATTGATTTGAAGTTAATATCATGTGTTTCTCTTGGATTTGAAGCTAACTCGTTTGAATCGCATGCAGTTGAAGCTAAATCATGTTTATTACAAGTATCTGAACCCAAAACATTTGTTTCGCATTGATTTGAAGCTAAGCCTCCTACTTCGCATTGATTTGAAGTTAAATCATGTGTTTCCCTGGGATTTGAAGCTAACTCGTTCCATTCGCATGCAATTGACTCTAAATCGTGTTTATCAGAAGTATTTGAAGCTAAACCATTTGTTTCATATGGATTTGAAGCTAAGCTTACTACTTCGCATTGATTTGAAGTTAAATCATGTGTTTCCCTGGGATTTGAAGCTAACTCGTTCCATTCGCATGCAATTGACTCTAAATCGTGTTTATCAGAAGTATTTGAAGCTAAACCATTTGTATCACATGGATTTGAAGCTAAGCCTTCTACTTCGCATTGATTTGAAGCTAACTCATGTGCTTCGCATGGATGTGAAGCTAACTCGTTTGTTTCGCCTGCATTTGAAGCTATTTCATTTAAACCGCAGGTATTTGAAGGTAATTCATTTGTTTCGCATTGATTTGAAGCTAAGCCTACTACTTCGCATTGATTTGAAGTTAATTCATGTGTTTCTCTTGAATTTGAAGCTAAGTCGTTTGATTCGCATGCAGTTGAAGCTAAATCATTTTGATCACAAGTATCTGAATCCAAACCATTTGTTTCGCATTGATTTGAAGCTAAGCCTCCTACTTCGCATTGATTTGAAGTTAAATCATGTGTTTCCCTGGGATTTGAAGCTAACTCGTTCCATTCGCATGCAATTGACTCTAAATCGTGTTTATCAGAAGTAACTGAAGCTAAACCATTTGCTTCACATGGATTTGAAGCTAAGCCTTCTACTTCGCATTGATTTGAAGCTAACTCTTGTGCTTCGCATGGATTTGAAGCTAACTCGTTTGTTTCGCCTGCATTTGAAGCTATTTCATTTAAACCGGAGATATTTGAAGGTAAATCATTTGTTTCGCATGGATTTGAAGCTAAGCCTTCCACTTCGCATTGATTTGAAGTTATTATCATGTGTTTCTCTTGGATTTGAAGCTAACTCGTTTGAATCGCATGCAGTTGGAGCTAAATCATATTTATTACAAGTATCTGAACCCAAAACATTTGTTTCGCATTGATTTGAAGCTAAGCCTACTACTTCGCATTGATTTGAAGTTAAATCATGTGTTTCCCTTGGATTTGAAGTTAAGTCGTTTGATTCGCATGCAGTTGACTCTAAATCATGTTTATCACAAGTATTTGAAGCTAAATCATTTGTTTCGCATGAATTTGATGCTAAGACTTCTACTTCGCATTGATTTGAAATTAAATCATGTGTTTCTCTTGAATTTGAAGCTAACTCGTTTGATTCGCATGCAGTTGAAGCTAAATCATTTTGTTCACAAGTATCTGAACCCAAAACATTTGTTTCGCATTGATTTGAAGCTAAGCCTCCTACTTCCAATTGATTTGAAGCTAACTCATGTGCTTCGCACGGATGTGAAGCTAACTCGTTTGTTTCGCCTGCATTTGAAGCTATTTCATTTAAACCGCAGGTATTTGAAGGTAATTCATTTGTTTCGCATTGATTTCAAGCTAAGCCTACTACTTCGCATTGATTTGATGTTAATTCATGTGATTCTCTTGAATTTGGAGCGAACTCGTTCGATTCGTATGCAGTTGAAACTAAATCATGTTTATCACAAGTATTTCAAGCTAAACCATTTGTTTCGCATTGATTTGAAGCTAAGCCTACTACTTCGCATTGATTTGAAGTTAATTCATGTGTTTCTCTTGAATTTGAAGCTAAGTCGTTTGATTCGCATGCAGTTGAAGCTAAATCATTTTGATCACAAGTATCTGAATCCAAACCATTTGTTTCGCATTGATTTGAAGCTAAGCCTCCTACTTCGCATTGATTTGAAGTTAAATCATGTGTTTCCCTGGGATTTGAAGCTAACTCGTTCCATTCGCATGCAATTGACTCTAAATCGTGTTTATCAGAAGTAACTGAAGCTAAACCATTTGCTTCACATGGATTTGAAGCTAAGCCTTCTACTTCGCATTGATTTGAAGCTAACTCTTGTGCTTCGCATGGATTTGAAGCTAACTCGTTTGTTTCGCCTGCATTTGAAGCTATTTCATTTAAACCGGAGATATTTGAAGGTAAATCATTTGTTTCGCATGGATTTGAAGCTAAGCCTTCCACTTCGCATTGATTTGAAGTTATTATCATGTGTTTCTCTTGGATTTGAAGCTAACTCGTTTGAATCGCATGCAGTTGAAGCTAAATCATATTTATTACAAGTATCTGAACCCAAAACATTTGTTTCGCATTGATTTGAAGCTAAGCCTACTACTTCGCATTGATTTGAAGTTAAATCATGTGTTTCCCTTGGATTTGAAGTTAAGTCGTTTGATTCGCATGCAGTTGACTCTAAATCATGTTTATCACAAGTATTTGAAGCTAAATCATTTGTTTCGCATGAATTTGATGCTAAGACTTCTACTTCGCATTGATTTGAAATTAAATCATATGTTTCTCTTGAATTTGAAGCTAACTCGTTTGATTCGCATGCAGTTGAAGCTAAATCATTTTGTTCACAAGTATCTGAACCCAAAACATTTGTTTCGCATTGATTTGAAGCTAAGCCTACTACTTCGCATTGATTTGAAGTTAAATCATGTGTTTCCCTGGGATTTGAAGCTAACTCGTTCCATTCGCATGCAATTGACTCTAAATCGTGTTTATCAGAAGTATTTGAAGCTAAACCATTTGTTTCACATGGATTTGAAGCTAAGCCTTCTTGTTCGCATTGATTTGAAGCTAACTCATGTGCTTCGCATGGATGTGAAGCTAACTCGTTTGTTTCGCCTGCATTTGAAGCTATTTCATTTAAACCGCAGGTATTTGAAGGTAATTCATTTGTTTAGCATTGATTTGAAGCTAAGCCTACTACTTCACATTGATTTGAAGTTAATTCATGTGTTTCTCTTGAATTTGAAGCTAAGTGGTTTGATTCGCATGCAGTTGAAGCTAAATCATTTTGATCACAAGTATCTGAATCCAAACCATTTGTTTCGCATTGATTTGAAGCGAAGCCTCCTACTTCGCATTGATTTGAAGTTAAATCATGTGTTTCCCTGGGATTTGAAGCTAACTCGTTCCATTCGCATGCAATTGACTCTAAATCGTGTTTATCAGAAGTATCTGAAGCTAAACCATTTGCTTCACATGGATTTGAAGCTAAGCCTTCTACTTCGCATTGATTTGAAGCTAACTCTTGTGCTTCGCATGGATTTGAAGCTAACTCGTTTGTTTCGCCTGCATTTGAAGCTATTTCATTTAAACCGGAGATATTTGAAGGTAAATCATTTGTTTCGCATGGATTTGAAGCTAAGCCTTCCACTCCGCATTGATTTGAAGTTATTATCATGTGTTACTCTTGGATTTGAAGCTAACTCGTTTGAATCGCATGCAGTTGGAGCTAAATCATATTTATTACAAGTATCTGAACCGAAAACATTTGTTTCGCATTGATTTGAAGCTAAGCCTACTACTTCGCATTGATTTGAAGTTAAATCATGTGTTTCCCTTGGATTTGAAGCTAAGTCGTTTGATTCGCATGCAGTTGACTCTAAATCATGTTTATCACAAGTATTTGAAGCTAAATCATTTGTTTCGCATGAATTTGATGCTAAGACTTCTACTTCGCATTGATTTGAAGTTAAATGATGTGTTTCTCTTGAATTTGAAGCTAAGTCGTTTGATTCGCATGCAGTTGAAGCTAAATCATTTTGATCACAAGTATCTGAATCCAAACCATTTGTTTCGCATTGATTTGAAGCTAAGCCTCCTACTTCGCATTGATTTGAAGTTAAATCATATGTTTCCCTGGGATTTGAAGATAACTCGTTCCATTCGCATGCAATTGACTCTAAATCTTGTTTATCAGAAGTATCTGAAGCTAAACCATTTGCTTCACATGGATTTGAAGCTAAGCCTTCTACTTCGCATGGATTTGAAGCTAACTCTTGTGCTTCGCATGGATTTGAAGCTAACTCGTTTGTTTCGCCTGCATTTGAAGCTATTTCATTTAAACCGGAGATATTTGAAGGTAAATCATTTGTTTCGCATGGATTTGAAGCTAAGCCTTCCACTCCGCATTGATTTGGAGTTATTATCATGTGTTACTCTTGGATTTGAAGCTAACTCGTTTGAATCGCATGCAGTTGGAGCTAAATCATATTTATTACAAGTATCTGAACCCAAAACATTTGTTTCGCATTGATTTGAAGCTAAGCCTACTACTTCGCATTGATTTGAAGTTAAATCATGTGTTTCCCTTGGATTTGAAGCTAAGTCGTTTGATTCGCATGCAGTTGACTCTAAATCATGTTTATCACAAGTATTTGAAGCTAAATCATTTGTTTCGCATGAATTTGATGCTAAGACTTCTACTTCGCATTGATTTGAAGTTAAATCATGTGTTTCTCTTGAATTTGAAGCTAACTCGTTTGATTCGTATGCAGTTGAAGCTAAATCATTTTGTTCACAAGTATCTGAACCCAAAACATTTGTTTCGCATTGATTTGAAGCTAAGCCTACTACTTCGCATTGATTTGAAGTTAAATCATGTGTTTCCCTGCGATTTGAAGCTAACTCGTTCCATTCGCATGCAATTGACTCTAAATCGTGTTTATCAGAAGTATTTGAAGCTAAACCATTTGTTTCACTTGGATTTGAAGCTAATCCTTCTTGTTCGCATTGATTTGAAGCTAACTCATGTGCTTCGCATGGATGTGAAGCTAACTCGTTTGTTTCGCCTGCATTTGAAGCTATTTCATTTAAACCGCAGGTATTTGAAGGTAATTCATTTGTTTCGCATTGATTTGAAGCTAAGCCTCCTACTTCGCATTGATTTGAAGTTAAATCATGTGTTTCCCTGGTATTTGAAGCTAACTTATTCCATTCGCATGCAATTCACTCTAAATCGTGTTTATCAGAAGTATTTGAAGCTAAACCATTTGTTTCACATGGATTAGAAGCTAAGCCTCCTACTTCCAATTGATTTGAAGCTAACTCATGTGCTTCGCACGGATGTGAAGCTAACTCGTTTGTTTCGCCTGCATTTGAAGCTATTTCATTTAAACCGCAGGTATTTGAAGGTAATTCATTTGTTTCGCATTGATTTCAAGCTAAGCCTACTACTTCGCATTGATTTGATGTTAATTCATGTGATTCTCTTGAATTTGGAGCGAACTCGTTTGGTTCGCATGCAGTTGAAGCTAAATCATTTTCTTCACAAGTATCTGAACCCAAAACATTTGTTTCGCATTGATTTGAAGCTAAGCCTACTACTTCGCATTGATTTGAAGTTAAATCATGTGTTTCCCTGGGATTTGAAGCTAACTCGTTCCATTCGCATGCAATTGACTCTAAATCGTGTTTATCAGAAGTATTTGAAGCTAAACCATTTGTTTCACATGGATTTGAAGCTAAGCCTTCTTGTTCGCATTGATTTGAAGCTAACTCATGTGCTTCGCATGGATGTGAAGCTAACTCGTTTGTTTCGCCTGCATTTGAAGCTATTTCATTTAAACCGCAGGTATTTGAAGGTAATTCATTTGTTTAGCATTGATTTGAAGCTAAGCCTACTACTTCACATTGATTTGAAGTTAATTCATGTGTTTCTCTTGAATTTGAAGCTAAGTGGTTTGATTCGCATGCAGTTGAAGCTAAATCATTTTGATCACAAGTATCTGAATCCAAACCATTTGTTTCGCATTGATTTGAAGCGAAGCCTCCTACTTCGCATTGATTTGAAGTTAAATCATGTGTTTCCCTGGGATTTGAAGCTAACTCGTTCCATTCGCATGCAATTGACTCTAAATCGTGTTTATCAGAAGTATCTGAAGCTAAACCATTTGCTTCACATGGATTTGAAGCTAAGCCTTCTACTTCGCATTGATTTGAAGCTAACTCTTGTGCTTCGCATGGATTTGAAGCTAACTCGTTTGTTTCGCCTGCATTTAAAGCTATTTCATTTAAACCGGAGATATTTGAAGGTAAATCATTTGTTTCGCATGGATTTGAAGCTAAGCCTTCCACTTCGCATTGATTTGAAGTTATTATCATGTGTTACTCTTGGATTTGAAGCTAACTCGTTTGAATCGCATGCAGTTGGAGCTAAATCATATTTATTACAAGTATCTGAACCCAAAACATTTGTTTCGCATTGATTTGAAGCTAAGCCTACTACTTCGCATTGATTTGAAGTTATATCATGTGTTTCCCTGGGATTTGAAGCTAACTCGTTCCATTCGCATGCAATTGACTCTAAATCGTGTTTATCAGAAGTATTTGAAGCTAAACCATTTGTTTCACATGGATTTGAAGCTAAGCCTTCTTGTTCGCATTGATTTGAAGCTAACTCATGTGCTTCGCATGGATGTGAAGCTAACTCGTTTGTTTCGCCTGCATTTGAAGCTATTTCATTTAAACCGCAGGTATTTGAAGGTAATTCATTTGTTTCGCATTGATTTGAAGCTAAGCCTACTACTTCACATTGATTTGAAGTTAATTCATGTGTTTCTCTTGAATTTGAAGCTAAGTGGTTTGATTCGCATGCAGTTGAAGCTAAATCATTTTGATCACAAGTATCTGAATCCAAACCATTTGTTTCGCATTGATTTGAAGCTAAGCCTCCTACTTCGCATTGATTTGAAGTTAAATCATGTGTTTCCCTGGGATTTGAAGCTAACTCGTTCCATTCGCATGCAATTGACTCTAAATCGTGTTTATCAGAAGTATCTGAAGCTAAACCATTTGCTTCACATGGATTTGAAGCTAAGCCTTCTACTTCGCATTGATTTGAAGCTAACTCTTGTGCTTCGCATGGATTTGAAGCTAACTCGTTTGTTTCGCCTGCATTTGAAGCTATTTCATTTAAACCGGAGATATTTGAAGGTAAATCATTTGTTTCGCATGGATTTGAAGCTAAGCCTTCCACTCCGCATTGATTTGAAGTTATTATCATGTGTTACTCTTGGATTTGAAGCTAACTCGTTTGAATCGCATGCAGTTGGAGCTAAATCATATTTATTACAAGTATCTGAACCGAAAACATTTGTTTCGCATTGATTTGAAGCTAAGCCTACTACTTCGCATTGATTTGAAGTTAAATCATGTGTTTCCCTTGGATTTGAAGCTAAGTCGTTTGATTCGCACGCAGTTGAATCTAAATCATGTTTATCACAAGTATTTGAAGGTAAATCATTTGTTTCGCATGAATTTGATGCTAAGACTTCTACTTCGCATTGATTTCAAGTTAAATCATGTTTTTCTCTTGAATTTGAAGCTAACTCGTTTGATTCGCATGCAGTTGTAGCTAAATCATTTTGATCACAAGTATCTGAACCCAAAACATTTGTTTCGCATTGATTTGAAGCTAAGCCTACTACTTCGCATTGATTTGAAGTTAATTCATGTGTTTCTCTTGAATTTGAAGCTAAGTCGTTTGATTCGCATGCAGTTGAAGCTAAATCATTTTGATCACAAGTATCTGAATCCAAACCATTTGTTTCGCATTGATTTGAAGCTAAGCCTCCTACTTCGCATTGATTTGAAGTTAAATCATGTGTTTCCCTGGGATTTGAAGCTAACTTATTCCATTCGCATGCAATTGACTCTAAATCGTGTTTATCAGAAGTATTTGAAGTTAAACCATTTGTTTCACATGGATTTGAAGCTAAGCCTTCTACTTCGCATTGATTTGAAGCTAACTCATGTGCTTCGCATGGATTTGAAGCAAACTCGTTTGTTTCGCCTGCATTTGAAGCTATTTCATTTAAACCGCAGATATTTGAAGGTAAATCATTTGTTTCACATGGATTTGAAGCCACGCCTTCCACTTCGCATTGATTTGAAGTTAATAGCATGTGTTTCTCTTGGATTTGAAGCTAACTCGTTTGAATCGCATGCAGTTGAAGCTAAATCATGTTTATTACAAGTATCTGAACCCAAAACATTTGTTTCGCATTGTCTTGAAGCTAAGCCTACTACTTCGCATTGAGTTGAAGTTAAATCATGTGTTTTCCTTGGATTTGAAGCTAAGTCGTTTGATTCGCACGCAGTTGAAGCTAAATCATGTTTATCACAAGTATTTGAAGGTAAATCATTTGTTTCGCATGAATTTGATGCTAAGACTTCTACTTCGCATTGATTTGAAGTTAAATCATGTGTTTCTCTTGAATTTGAAGCTAACTCGTTTGATTCGCATGCAGTTGAAGCTAAATCATTTTGTTCACAAGTATCTGAACCCAAAACATTTGTTTCGCATTGATTTGAAGCTAAGCCTCCTACTTCGCATTGATTTGAAGTTAAATCATGTGTTTCCCTGGGATTTGAAGCTAACTCGTTCCATTCGCATGCAATTGACTCTAAATCGTGTTTATCAGACGTATTTGAAGCTATACCATTTGTTTCACATGGATTTGAAGCTAAGCCTTCTACTTCGCATTGATTTGAAGCTAACTCATGTGCTTCGCATGGATTTGAAGCTAACTCGTTTGTTTCGCCTGCATTTGAAGCTATTTCATTTAAACCGCAGATATTTGAAGGTAAATCATTTGTTTCACATGGATTTGAAGCCACGCCTTCCACTTCGCATTGATTTGAAGATAATATCATGTGTTGCTCTTGGATTTGAAGCTAACTCGTTTGAATCGCATGCAGTTGTAGCTAAATCATGTTTATTACAAGTATCTGAACCCAAAACATTTGTTTCGCATTGTTTTGAAGCTAAGCCTACTACTTCGCATTGATTTGAAGCTAACTCATGTGCTTCGCATGGATTTGAAGCAAACTCGTTTGTTTCGCCTGCATTTGAAGCTATTTCATTTAAACCGCAGATATTTGAAGGTAAATCATTTGTTTCACATGGACTTGAAGCTAAGCCTACTACTTCGCATTGATTTGAAGTTAATTCATGTGTTTCCCTGGGATTTGAAGCTAACTCGTTCCATTCGCATGCAATTGACTCTAAATCGTGTTTATCAGAAGTATTTGAAGCTAAACCATTTGTTTCACATGGATTTGAAGCTAAGCCTTCATGTTCGCATTGATTTGAAGCTAACTCATGTGCTCCGCATGGATGTGAAGCTAACTCGTTTGTTTCGCCTGCATTTGAAGCTATTTCATTTAAACCGCAGGTATTTGAAGGTAATTCATTTGTTTCGCATTGATTTGAAGCTGAGCCTACTACTTCGCACTGATTTGTAGTTAATTCATGTGTTTCTCTTGAATTTGAAGCGAACTCGTTCGATTCGTATGCAGTTGAAACTAAATCATGTTTATCACAAGTATTTGAAGCTAAACCATTTGTTTCGCATTGATTTGAAGCTAAGTCTACTACTTTGCATTGATTTGAAGCTGAATCATGTGTTTCGCATGGTCTTGAAGCTAACTCGTTTGTTTCGCCTGCATTTGAAGCTATTTCATTTAAACCGCAAGTATTTGAAGGTAAATCATTTGTTTTGCATGGATTTGAAGCTAAGCCTTCCACTTCGCATTGATTTGAAGTTAATATCATGTGTTTCTCTTGGATTTGAAGCTAACTCGTTTGAATCGCATGCAGTTGAAGCTAAATCATGTTTATTACAAGTATCTGAACCCAAAACATTTGTTTCGCATTGATTTGAAGCTAAGCCTCCTACTTCGCATTGATTTGAAGTTAAATCATGTGTTTCCCTGGGATTTGAAGCTAACTCGTTCCATTCGCATGCAATTGACTCTAAATCGTGTTTATCAGAAGTATTTGAAGCTAAACCATTTATTTCACATGGATTTGAAGCTAAGCCTTCTTCTTCGCATTGATTTGAAGCTAACTCATGTGCTTCGCATGGATTTGAAGCTAACTCGTTTGTTTCGCCTGCATTTGAAGCTAGTTCATTTAAACCGCAGATATTTGAAGGTAAATCATTTGTTTCACATGGATTTGAAGCTAAGCCTACTACTTCGCATTGATTTGAAGTTAATTCATGTGTTTCTCTTGGATTTGAAGCTAACTCGTTTGAATCGCATGCAGTTGAAGCTAAATCATGTTTATTACAAGTATCTGAACCCAAAACATTTGTTTCGCATTGTTTTGAAGCTAAGCCTACTACTTCGCATTGATTTGAAGTTAAATCATGTGTTTCCCTTGGATTTGAAGCTAAGTCGTTTGATTCGCACGCAGTTGAAGCTAAATCATGTTTATCACAAGTATTTGAAGGTAAATCATTTGTTTCGCATGAATTTGATGCTAAGACTTCTACTTCGCATTGATTTGAAGTTAAATCATGTGTTTCTCTTGAATTTGAAGCTACCTCGTTAGATTCGCATGCAGTTGAAGCTAAATCATTTTGATCACAAGTATCTGAACCCAAACCATTTGTTTCGCATTGATTTGAAGCTAAGCCTCCTACTTCGCATTGATTTGAAGTTAAATCATCTGTTTCCCTGGGATTTGAAGCTAACTCGTTCCATTCGCATGCAATTGACTCTAAATCGTGATTATCAGAAGTATTTGAAGCTAAACCATTTGTTTCACATGGATTTGAAGCTAAGCCTACTACTTCGCATTGATTTGAAGTTAATTCATGTGTTTCTCTTGAATTTGAAGCTAAGTCGTTTGATTCGCATGCAGTTGAAGCTAAATCATTTTGTTCACAAGTATCTGAACCCAAAACATTTGTTTCGCATTGATTTGAAGCTAAGCCTCCTACTTCGCATTGATTTGAAGTTAAATCATGTGTTTCCCTGGGATTTGAAGCTAACTCGTTCCATTCGCATGCAATTGACTCTAAATCGTGTTTATCAGAAGTATTTGAAGCTAAACCATTTGTTTCACATGGATTTGAAGCTAAGCCTTCTTGTTCGCATTGATTTGAAGCTAACTCATGTGCTTCGCATGGATGTGAAGCTAACTCGTTTGTTTCGCCTGCATTTGAAGCTATTTCATTTAAACCGCAGGTATTTGAAGGTAATTCATTTGTTTCGCATTGATTTGAAGCTGAGCCTACTACTTCGCATTGATTTGAAGTTAATTCATGTGTTTCCCTGTGATTTGAAGCTAACTCGTTCCATTCGCATGCAATTGATTCAAAATCGTGTTTATCAGAAGTATTTGAAGCTAAACTATTTGTTTCACATGGATTTGAAGCTAAGCCTTCTTGTTCGCATTGATTTGAAGCTAACTCATGTGCTTCGCATGGATGTGAAGCTAACTCGTTTGTTTCGCCTGCATTTGAAGCTATTTCATTTAAACCGCAGGTATTTGAAGGTAATTCATTTGTTTCGCATTGATTTGAAGCTGAGCCTACTACTTCGCATTGATTTGAAGTTAATTCATGTGTTTCTCTTGAATTTGAAGCGAACTCGTTCGATTCGTATGCAGTTGAAACTAAATCATGTTTATCACAAGTATTTGAAGCTAAACCATTTGTTTCGCATTGATTTGAAACTAAGTCTACTACTTTGCATTGATTTGAAGCTGAATCATGTGTTTCGCATGGTCTTGAAGCTAACTCGTTTGTTTCGCCTGCATTTGAAGCTATTTCATTTAAACCGCAAGTATTTGAAGGTAAATCATTTGTTTCGCATGGATTTGAAGCTAAGCCTTCCACTTCGCATTGATTTGAAGATAATATCATGTGTTTCTCTTGGATTTGAAGCTAACTCGTTTGAATCGCATGCAGTTGAAGCTAAATCATGTTTATTACAAGTATCTGAACCCAAAACATTTGTTTCGCATTGTTTTGAAGCTAAGCCTACTACTTCGCATTGATTTGAAGTTAAATCATGTGTTTCTCTTGAATTTGAAGCTACCTCGTTAGATTCGCATGCAGTTGAAGCTAAATCACTTTGATCACAAGTATCTGAACCCAAACCATTTGTTTCGCATTGATTTGAAGCTAAGCCTCCTACTTCGCATTGATTTGAAGTTAAATCATCTGTTTCCCTGGGATTTGAAGCTAACTCGTTCCATTCGCATGCAATTGACTCTAAATCGTGATTATCAGAAGTATTTGAAGCTAAACCATTTGTTTCACATGGATTTGAAGCTAAGCCTTCTACTTCGCATTGATTTGAAGTTAGTATCATGTGTTTCTCTTGGATTTGAAGCTATCTCGTTTTAATCGCATGCAGTTGAAGCTAAACCATGTTTATCACATGTATCTGAATCCAAACCATTTGTTTCGCACAGATTTGAAGCTAAGCCTCCTACTTCGCATTGATTTGAAGTTAAATCATGTGTTTCCCTGGGATTTGAAGCTAACTCGTTCCATTCGCATGCAATTGACTCTAAATCGTGTTTATCAGAAGTATTTGAAGTTAAACCATTTGTTTCACATGGATTTGAAGCTAAGCCTTCTACTTCGCATTGATTTGAAGCTAACTCATGTGCTTCGCATGGATTTGAAGCTAACTCGTTTGTTTCGCCTGCATTTGAAGCTATTTCATTTAAACCGCAGATATTTGAAGGTAAATCATTTGTTTCGCATGGATTTGAAGCTAAGCCTCCTACTTCGCATTGATTTGAAGCTAAATCATGTGTTTTCCTGGGATTTGAAGCTAACTCGTTTGATTCGCATGCAATTGACTCTAAATCGTGTTTATCAGAAGTATTTGAAGTTAAACCATTGGTTTCACATGGATTTGAAGCTAAGCCTTCTACTTCGCATTGATTTGAAGCTAACTCATGTGCTTCGCATGGATTTGAAGCTAACTCGTTTGTTTCGCCTGCATTTGAAGCTATTTCATTTAAACCGCAGATATTTGAAGGTAATTCATTTGTTTCGCATTGATTTGAAGCTAAGCCTACTACTTCGCATTGATTTGAATTTAATTCATGTGTTTCTCTTGAATTTGAAGCGAACTCGTTCGATTCGTATGCAGTTGAAACTAAATCATGTTTATAACAAGTATTTGAAGCTAAACCATTTGTTTCGCATTGATTTGAAGCTAAGTCTACTACTTTGCATTGATTTGAAGTTAAATCATGTGTTTCCCTTGAATTTGAAGCTAAGTCGTTTGATTCGCATGCAGTTGAAGCTAAATCATTTTGATCACAAGTATCTGTATCCAAACCATTTGTTTCGCATTGATTTGAAACTAAGCCTCCTACTTCGCATTGATTTGAAGTTAAATCATGTGTTTCTCTTGAATTTGAAGCTAACTCGTTTGATTCGCATGCAGTTGAAGCTAAATCATTTTGTTCACAAGTATCTGAACCCAAAACATTTGTTTCGCATTGTTTTGAAGCTAAGCCTACTACTTCGCATTGATTTGAAGTTAAACCATGTGTTTCCCTTGGATTTGAAGCTAAGTCGTTTGATTCGCACGCAGTTGAAGCTAAATCATGTTTATCGCAAGTATTTGAAGGTAAATCATTTGTTTCGCATGAATTTGATGCTAAGACTTCTCCTTCGCATTGATTTGAAGTTAAATCATGTGTTTCTCTTGAATTTGAAGCTAACTCGTTTGATTCGCATGCAGTTGAAGCTAAATCGTTTTGATCACAAGTATCTGAATCCAAACTATTTGTTTCGCATTGATTTGAACCTAAGCCTCCTACTTCGCATTCATTTGAAGTTAAATCATGTGTTTCCTTGGGATTTGAAGCTAACTCGTTCCATTCGCATGCAATTGACTCTAAATCGTGTTTATCAGAAGTATTTGAACCTAAACCATTTGTTTCACATGGATTTGAAGCTAAGCCTTCTACTTCGCATGGATTTGAAGCTAACTCGTTTGTTTCGCTTGCATTTGAAGCTATTTCATTTAAACCGCAGGTACTTGTAGGAACTTCATTTGTTTCGCATGGATTTGAAGCTAAGCCTACTACTTCGCATTGATTTGAAGTTAATTCATGTGTTTCTCTTGAATTTGAAGCTAAGTCGTTTGATTGGCATGCAGTTGAAGCTAAATCATTTTGATCACAAGTATCTGAATCCAAACCATTTGTTTCGCATTGATTTGAAGCTAAGCCTCCTACTTCGCATTGATTTGAAGTTAAATCATGTGTTTCTCTTGAATTTGAAGCTAACTCGTTTGATTCGCATGCAGTTGAAGCTAAATCATTTTGTTCACAAGTATCTGAACCCAAAACATTTGTTTCGCATTGTTTTGAAGCTAAGCCTACTACTTCGCATTGATTTGAAGTTAAACCATGTGTTTCCCTTGGATTTGAAGCTAATTCGTTTGATTCGCACGCAGTTGAAGCTAAATCATGTTTATCGCAAGTATTTGAAGGTAAATCATTTGTTTCGCATGAATTTGATGCTAAGACTTCTCCTTCGCATTGATTTGAATTTAAATCATGTGTTTCTCTTGAATTTGAAGCTAACTCGTTTGATTCGCATGCAGTTGAAGCTAAATCATTTTGATCACAAGAATCTGAATCCAAACTATTTGTTTCGCATTGATTTGAACCTAAGCCTCCTACTTCGCATTGATTTGAAGTTAAATCATGTGTTTCCCTGGGATTTGAAGCTAACTCCTTCCATTCGCATGCAATTGACTCTAAATCGTGTTTATCAGAAGTATTTGAAGCTAAACCATTTCTTTCACATGGATTTGAAGCTAAGCCTCCTTCTTCGCATTGATTTGAAGCTAACTCATATGCTTCGCATGGATGTGAAGCTAACTCGTTTGTTTCGTCTGCATTTGAAGCTATTTCATTTAAACCGCAGGTATTTGAAGGTAATTCATTTGTTTCGCATTGATTTGAAGCTAAGCCTACTACTTCGCATTGATTTGAAGTTAATTCATGTGTTTCTCTTGAATTTGAAGCGAACTCGTTCGATTCGTATGCAGTTGAAACTAAATCATGTTTATCACAAGTATTTGAAGCTAAACCATTTGTTTCGCATTGATTTGAAGCTAAGTCTACTACTTTGCATTGATTTGAAGCTGAATCATGTGTTTCGGATGGTCTTGAAGCTAACTCGTTTGTTTCGCCTGCATTTGAAGCTATTTCATTTAAACCGCAAGTATCTGAACCCAAAACATTTGTTTCGCATTGTTTTGAAGCTAAGCCTACTACTTCGCATTAATTTGAAGTTAAACCATGTGTTTCCCTTGGATTTGAAGCTAAGTCGTTTGATTCGCACGCAGTTGAAGCTAAATCATGTTTATCGCAAGTATTTGAATGTAAATCATTTGTTTCGCATGAATTTGATGCTAAGACTTCTCCTTCGCATTGATTTGAAGTTAAATCATGTGTTTCTCTTGAATTTGAAGCTAACTCGTTTGATTCGCATGCAGTTGAAGCTAAATCATTTTGATCACAAGTATCAGAATCCAAACTATTTGTTTCGCATTGATTTGAAGCTAAGCCTCCTACTTCGCATTGATTTGAAGTTAAATCATGTGTTTCCCTGGGATTTGAAGCTAACTCGTTCCATTCGCATGCAATTGACTCTAAATCGTGTTTATCAGAAGTATTTGAAGCTAAATCATTTATTTTACATGGATTTGAAGCTAAGCCTTCTACTTCGCATTGATTTGAAGCTAACTCATGTGCTTCGCATGGATTTGAAGCTAACTCGTTTGTTTCGCCTGCATTTGAAGCTAGTTCATTTAAACCGCAGATATTTGAAGGTAAATCATTTGTTTCACATGGATTTGAAGCTAAGCCTACTACTTCGCATTGATTTGAAGTTAATTCATGTGTTTCTCTTGAATTTGAAGCTAACTCGTTTGATTCGCATGCAGTTGAAGCTAAATCATTTTGTTCACAAGTATCTGAACCCAAAACATTTGTTTCGCATTGTTTTGAAGCTAAGCCTACTACTTCGCATTGATTTGAAGTTAAACCATGTGTTTCCCTTGGATTTGAAGCTAAGTCGTTTGATTCGCACGCAGTTGAAGCTAAATCATGTTTATCGCAAGTATTTGAAGGTAAATCATTTGTTTCGCATGAATTTGATGCTAAGACTTCTCCTTCGCATTGATTTGAAGTTAAATCATGTGTTTCTCTTGAATTTGAAGCTAACTCGTTTGATTCGCATGCAGTTGAAGCTAAATCGTTTTGATCACAAGTATCTGAATCCAAACTATTTGTTTCGCATTGATTTGAACCTAAGCCTCCTACTTCGCATTCATTTGAAGTTAAATCATGTGTTTCCCTGGGATTTGAAGCTAACTCGTTCCATTCGCATGCAATTGACTCTAAATCGTGTTTATCAGAAGTATTTGAAGCTAAACCATTTGTTTCACATGGATTTGAAGCTAAGCCTTCTACTTCGCATGGATTTGAAGCTAACTCGTTTGTTTCGCTTGCATTTGAAGCTATTTCATTTAAACCGCAGGTACTTGAATCAAATTCATTTGTTTCGCATGGATTTGAAGCTAAGCCTACTACTTCGCATTGATTTGAAGTTAATTCATGTGTTTCTCTTGAATTTGAAGCTAAGTCGTTTGATTGGCATGCAGTTGAAGCTAAATCATTTTGATCACAAGTATCTGAATCCAAACCATTTGTTTCGCATTGATTTGAAGCTAAGCCTCCTACTTCGCATTGATTTGAAGTTAAATCATGTGTTTCTCTTGAATTTGAAGCTAACTCGTTTGATTCGCATGCAGTTGAAGCTAAATCATTTTGTTCACAAGTATCTGAACCCAAAACATTTGTTTCGCATTGTTTTGAAGCTAAGCCTACTACTTCGCATTGATTTGAAGTTAAACCATGTGTTTCCCTTGGATTTGAAGCTAATTCGTTTGATTCGCACGCAGTTGAAGCTAAATCATGTTTATCGCAAGTATTTGAAGGTAAATCATTTGTTTCGCATGAATTTGATGCTAAGACTTCTCCTTCGCATTGATTTGAATTTAAATCATGTGTTTCTCTTGAATTTGAAGCTAACTCGTTTGATTCGCATGCAGTTGAAGCTAAATCATTTTGATCACAAGAATCTGAATCCAAACTATTTGTTTCGCATTGATTTGAACCTAAGCCTCCTACTTCGCATTGATTTGAAGTTAAATCATGTGTTTCCCTGGGATTTGAAGCTAACTCCTTCCATTCGCATGCAATTGACTCTAAATCGTGTTTATCAGAAGTATTTGAAGCTAAACCATTTCTTTCACATGGATTTGAAGCTAAGCCTCCTTCTTCGCATTGATTTGAAGCTAACTCATATGCTTCGCATGGATGTGAAGCTAACTCGTTTGTTTCGTCTGCATTTGAAGCTATTTCATTTAAACCGCAGGTATTTGAAGGTAATTCATTTGTTTCGCATTGATTTGAAGCTAAGCCTACTACTTCGCATTGATTTGAAGTTAATTCATGTGTTTCTCTTGAATTTGAAGCGAACTCGTTCGATTCGTATGCAGTTGAAACTAAATCATGTATATCACAAGTATTTGAAGCTAAACCATTTGTTTCGCATTGATTTGAAGCTAAGTCTACTACTTTGCATTGATTTGAAGCTGAATCATGTGTTTCGGATGGTCTTGAAGCTAACTCGTTTGTTTCGCCTGCATTTGAAGCTATTTCATTTAAACCGCAAGTATCTGAACCCAAAACATTTGTTTCGCATTGTTTTGAAGCTAAGCCTACTACTTCGCATTAATTTGAAGTTAAACCATGTGTTTCCCTTGGATTTGAAGCTAAGTCGTTTGATTCGCACGCAGTTGAAGCTAAATCATGTTTATCGCAAGTATTTGAATGTAAATCATTTGTTTCGCATGAATTTGATGCTAAGACTTCTCCTTCGCATTGATTTGAAGTTAAATCATGTGTTTCTCTTGAATTTGAAGCTAACTCGTTTGATTCGCATGCAGTTGAAGCTAAATCATTTTGATCACAAGTATCAGAATCCAAACTATTTGTTTCGCATTGATTTGAAGCTAAGCCTCCTACTTCGCATTGATTTGAAGTTAAATCATGTGTTTCCCTGGGATTTGAAGCTAACTCGTTCCATTCGCATGCAATTGACTCTAAATCGTGTTTATCAGAAGTATTTGAAGCTAAATCATTTATTTCACATGGATTTGAAGCTAAGCCTTCTACTTCGCATTGATTTGAAGCTAACTCATGTGCTTCGCATGGATTTGAAGCTAACTCGTTTGTTTCGCCTGCATTTGAAGCTAGTTCATTTAAACCGCAGATATTTGAAGGTAAATCATTTGTTTCACATGGATTTGAAGCTAAGCCTACTACTTCGCATTGATTTGAAGTTAATTCATGTGTTTCTCTTGAATTTGAAGCTAAGTCGTTTGATTCGCATGCAGTTGAAGCTAAATCATTTTGATCACAAGTATCTGAATCCAAACCATTTGTTTCGCATTGATTTGAAGCTAAGCCTCCTACTTCGCATTGATTTGAAGTTAAATCATGTGTTTCCCTGGGATTAGAAGCTAACTCGTTCCATTCGCATGCAGTTGAAGCTAAATCATTTTGTTCACAAGTATCTGAACCCAAACTATTTGTTTCGCATTGATTTGAAGCTAAGCCTCCTACTTCGCATTGATTTGAAGTTAAATCATGTGTTTCCCTGGGATTTGAAGCTAACTCGTTCCATTCGCATGCAATTGACTCTAAATCGTGTTTATCAGAAGTATTTGAAGCTAAATCATTTATTTCACATGGATTTGAAGCTAAGCCTTCTACTTCGCATTGATTTGAAGCTAACTCATGTGCTTCGCATGGATTTGAAGCTAACTCGTTTGTTTCGCCTGCATTTGAAGCTAGTTCATTTAAACCGCAGATATTTGAAGGTAAATCATTTGTTTCACATGGATTTGAAGCTAAGCCTACTACTTCGCATTGATTTGAAGTTAAATCATGTGTTTTCCTGGGATTTGAAGCTAACTCGTTTGATTCGCATGCAATTGACTCTAAATCGTGTTTATCAGAAGTATTTGAAGTTAAACCATTGGTTTCACATGGATTTGAAGCTAAGCCTTCTACTTCGCATTGATTTGAAGCTAACTCATGTGCATCGCATGGATTTGAAGCTAACTCGTTTGTTTCGCCTGCATTTGAAGCTATTTCATTTAAACCGCAGATATTTGAAGGTAATTCATTTGTTTCGCATTGATTTGAAGCTAAGCCTACTACTTCGCATTGATTTGAATTTAATTCATGTGTTTCTCTTGAATTTGAAGCGAACTCGTTCGATTCGTATGCAGTTGAAACTAAATCATGTTTATAACAAGTATTTGAAGCTAAACCATTTGTTTCGCATTGATTTGAAGCTAAGTCTACTACTTTGCATTGATTTGAAGTTAAATCATGTGTTTCCCTTGAATTTGAAGCTAAGTCGTTTGATTCGCATGCAGTTGAAGCTAAATCATTTTGATCACAAGTATCTGAATCCAAACCATTTGTTTCGCATTGATTTGAAGCTAAGCCTCCTACTTCGCATTGATTTGAAGTTAAATCATGTGTTTCTCTTGAATTTGAAGCTAACTCGTTTGATTCGCATGCAGTTGAAGCTAAATCATTTTGTTCACAAGTATCTGAACCCAAAACATTTGTTTCGCATTGTTTTGAAGCTAAGCCTACTACTTCGCATTGATTTGAAGTTAAACCATGTGTTTCCCTTGGATTTGAAGCTAATTCGTTTGATTCGCACGCAGTTGAAGCTAAATCATGTTTATCGCAAGTATTTGAAGGTAAATCATTTGTTTCGCATGAATTTGATGCTAAGACTTCTCCTTCGCATTGATTTGAATTTAAATCATGTGTTTCTCTTGAATTTGAAGCTAACTCGTTTGATTCGCATGCAGTTGAAGCTAAATCATTTTGATCACAAGAATCTGAATCCAAACTATTTGTTTCGCATTGATTTGAACCTAAGCCTCCTACTTCGCATTGATTTGAAGTTAAATCATGTGTTTCCCTGGGATTTGAAGCTAACTCCTTCCATTCGCATGCAATTGACTCTAAATCGTGTTTATCAGAAGTATTTGAAGCTAAACCATTTCTTTCACATGGATTTGAAGCTAAGCCTCCTTCTTCGCATTGATTTGAAGCTAACTCATATGCTTCGCATGGATGTGAAGCTAACTCGTTTGTTTCGTCTGCATTTGAAGCTATTTCATTTAAACCGCAGGTATTTGAAGGTAATTCATTTGTTTCGCATTGATTTGAAGCTAAGCCTACTACTTCGCATTGATTTGAAGTTAATTCATGTGTTTCTCTTGAATTTGAAGCGAACTCGTTCGATTCGTATGCAGTTGAAACTAAATCATGTTTATCACAAGTATTTGAAGCTAAACCATTTGTTTCGCATTGATTTGAAGCTAAGTCTACTACTTTGCATTGATTTGAAGCTGAATCATGTGTTTCGGATGGTCTTGAAGCTAACTCGTTTGTTTCGCCTGCATTTGAAGCTATTTCATTTAAACCGCAAGTATCTGAACCCAAAACATTTGTTTCGCATTGTTTTGAAGCTAAGCCTACTACTTCGCATTAATTTGAAGTTAAACCATGTGTTTCCCTTGGATTTGAAGCTAAGTCGTTTGATTCGCACGCAGTTGAAGCTAAATCATGTTTATCGCAAGTATTTGAATGTAAATCATTTGTTTCGCATGAATTTGATGCTAAGACTTCTCCTTCGCATTGATTTGAAGTTAAATCATGTGTTTCTCTTGAATTTGAAGCTAACTCGTTTGAATCGCATGCAGTTGAAGCTAAATCATGTTTATTACAAGTATCTGAATCCAAACCATTTGTTTCGCACAGATTTGCAGCTAAGCCTCCTACTTCGCATTGATTTGATGCTAAATCATGTGCTTCGCATGGATTTGAAGCTAACTCGTTTGTTTCGCTTGCATTTGAAGCTATTTCATTTAAACCGCAGGTATTTGAAGGAAATTCATTTGTTTCGCATGGATTTGAAGCCAAGCCTTCTACTTCGCATTGATTTGAAGTTAGTATCATGTGTTTCTCTTGGATTTGAAGCTATCTCGTTTTAATCGCATGCAGTTGAAGCTAAACCATGTTTATCACATGTATCTGAATCCAAACCATTTGTTTCGCACAGATTTGAAGCTAAGCCTCCTACTTCGCATTGATTTGAAGTTAAATCATGTGTTTCCCTGGGATTTGATGCTAACTCGTTCCATTCGCATGCAATTGACTCTAAATCGTGTTTATCAGAAGTATTTGAAGTTAAACCATTTGTTTCACATGGATTTGAAGCTAAGCCTTCTACTTCGCATTGATTTGAAGCTAACTCATGTGCTTCGCATGGATTTGAAGCTAACTCGTTTGTTTCGCCTGCATTTGAAGCTATTTCATTTAAACCGCAGATATTTGAAGGTAAATCATTTGTTTCGCATGGATTTGAAGCTAAGCCTCCTACTTCGCATTGATTTGAAGTTAAATCATGTGTTTTCCTGGGATTTGAAGCTAACTCGTTTGATTCGCATGCAGTTGACTCTAAATCCCGTTTGTCACAAGTATTTGAAGCTAATCGACATGTTTCGCATGGATTCGAAGTTAAGCCTTCTACTTCATATTGATTTGATGCTGAATCATGTGTTTCGCATGGTTTTGATGCTAACTCGTTTTTTTCGCCTGCATTTGAAGCTATTTCATTTAAACCGCAGTTATTTGAAGGTAAATCATTTGTTTCGCATGGATTTGAAGCTAAGCCTACTACTTCGTATTGATTTGAAGCTAAATCATGTGTATCGCATGGATTTGAAACTAACTCGTTTGTTTCTCCCGCATTTGAAGCTATTTCATTTAAACCGCAGGTATTTGAAGGTAAATCATTTGTTTCGCATGGATTTGTAGCTAAGCCTTCCACTTCGCATTGATTTGAAGTTAATATCATGTGTTTCTCTTGGATTTGAAGCTAACTCGTTAGAATCGCATGCAGTTGATGCTAAATCATGTTTATTACAAGTATCTGAACCCAAAACATTTGTTTCGCATTGATTTGAAGCTAAGCCTACTGCTTTGCATAGATTTGAATTTAAATCATGTGCTTCGCATGGATTTGGAGCTAACTCGTTTGTTTCGCCTGCATTTGAAGCTATTTCATTTAAACCGCAGGCATTTGAAGGTAATTCATTTGTTTCGCATGGATTTGAAGCTAAGCCTTCTACTTCGCATTGATTTGAAGTTAATATCAAGTGTTTCTCTTGGATTTGAAGCTATCTCGTTTGAATCGCATGCAGTTGAAGCTAAACCATGTTTATCACAAGTATCTGAATCCAAACCATTTGTTTCGCACAGATTTGAAGCTAAGCCTCCTACTTCGCATTGATTTGAAGTTAAATCATGTGTTTCCCTGGGATTTGAAGCTAACTCGTTCCATTCGCATGCAACTTTCTCTAAATCGTGTTTATCAGAAGTATTTGAAGCTAAACCACATGTTTCGCATGGATTTGAAGCTAATCCTTCTACTTCGCATTGATTTGAAGTTAAATCATGTGTTTCTCTTGAATTTGAAGCTAACTCGTTTGATTCGCATGCATTTGAAGCTAAATCATTTCGATCACAAGTATCTGAACCCAAAACATTTGTTTCGCATTGTTTTGAAGCTAAGCCTTCTACTTCGCATTGATTGGAAGCTAAATCACGTGTTTGCATGGATTTGAAGCTAAGCCTTCTAGATCGCATTGATTTGAATCTAAATCATGTGTTTTGCTTGGATTTGAAGCTAACACGTTTGTTTTTCCTGCTTTTGAACCTACTTCATTTATATCGCAAGTATATGACGCTAACTCGTTTGTTTCGCATACATTTGAAGCTGCATCCCTTATATTCGAAAGTATTTGACGCTAAATCATTCGTTTCGCATGGATTTGAAGCTAAGCCTTCTACTTCGCAGTGATTTGAATCCAATTCATTTGTGTCGCATAGATTAGAAACTAAGTCTTCTACTTCGCATTGATATGAAGCTAAATCATGTGTTTCGAATGGATTTCAAGCTAACTCGTTTGTTTCGCCTGCAATCGAAGTTAAATCATGGATATCACAAGTATTTGAAGATAAACCAGTTGCTTCGCATTGATTTGAAGCTAAGCCTTTTACTTCGCATTGATTTGAAGTTGAATCATGTGTTTCCCTGGGATTTGAAGCTAACTCGTTTGATTCGCATGCAGTTGACTCTAAATCGTGTTTATCACAAGTATTTGAAGCTAAACCATTTGTTTCGCATGGATTTGAAGCTAAGTCTTCTACTTCGCAATGATTTGAAGCTAACTCATGTGTTTCCCATGGATTTGAAGCTAACTCGTTTGTTTCGCCTGCATTTGAAATTATTTCATTTAAACCGCAGGTGTTTGAAGGTAAATCATTTGTTTAGCATGGATTTGAAGCTAAACCTTCTACATAGCATTGATTTGCAGGCTAAATCATGTGTTTCCCTGGGATTTGAAGCTAACTCGTTTGATTCGCATGCAGTTGAAGCTATATCAGTTATATCGCAAGTATTTGAAGCTAAATCATATGTGTCGCATGGATTTGAAGCTGAACCTACTACATCGCATTGATTTGAAGCTAAATCTTGTGTATGGCATGGATTTGAAGCTAAGCTTTCTACTGCGCATTGATTTGAAACTAAATCATTTGTTTCGCATAGATTTGGAGCTAACACGTTTGTTTCCCCTGCATTTGAAGCTATATCACTCATGTCGCAAGTTCCTGTGCTAAATCATTTGTTTCGCATTGATTTGAAGCTAAGCCTACTACTTCGTATTGATTTTAAGCTAAATCATCTGTATCGCATGGATTTGAAGCTAACTCGTTTGTTTCTCCTGCATTTGAAGCTATTTCATTTAAACGGCAGGTATTTGAAGGTAAATCATTTGTTTCGCATTGATTTGAAGTTAAATCAAGTGTTTTCCTGGGATTTGAAGCTAACTCGTTTGATTCGCATGCAGTTGACTCTAAATCGCGTTAATCACAAGTATTTGACGCTAAACCACTTGTATCGCACGTATTTGAAGCTAAGCCTCCTACTTCGCATTGATTTGAAGTTAAATCATGTGTTTCCCTGGGATTTGAAGCTAACTCGTTTGATTCGCATGCAGTTGACTCTAAATCGTGTTCATCACAAGTATTTGAAGCTAGACCACATGTTTCGCATGGATTTGACTTAAGCCTTCTACTTCATATTGATTTGATGCTAAATCATGTGTTTCGCACGGGTTTGATGCTAACTCGTTTTTTTCGTCTGCATTTGAATCTATTTCATTTAAACCGCAGGGATTTGAAGTTAAATCATGTGTTTCCCTCGGATTTCAATATAACTCGTTTGATTCGCATGCAGTTGAAGCTTAATCATGTTTATCACAAGTATTTGAAGCTAAATCATGTTTATCACAAGTATTTGAAGCTAAATCATTTGTTTCGCATTGATTTGAAGCTAAACCAACTACTTCCTATTGATGTGAAGTTAAATCATGTGTTTCCCTTGGATTTGAAGCTAACTCGTTCGATTCGCATGCAGTTGAAGCTTAATCATGTTTATCACAAGTATTTGAAGCCAAATCATTTGTTTCGCATTGATTTGAAGCTAAACCTACTACTTCCTATTGATGTGAAGTTAAATCATGTGTTTCCCTTGGATTTGAAGCTAACTCGTTCGATTCGCATGCAGTTGAAGCTTAATCATGTTTATCACAAGTATTTGAAGCCAAATCATTTGTTTCGCATTGATTTGAAGCTAAGCCTTCTACTTCATATTGATTTGATGCTAAATCATGTGTTTCACATGGATTTGAAGCTAACTCGTTTGTTTCTCCTGCATTTGAAGCTATTTCATTTAAACCGCAGGTATTTGAAGGTAAATCATTTGTTTCGCATGGATTTGAAGCTAAGCCTTCTACTTCATATTGATTTGATGCTAAATCATGTGTTTCGCATGGATTTAATGCTAACTCGTTTTTTTCGCCTGCATTTGAAGCTATTTCATTTAAACCGCAGATATTTGAAGGAAAATCATTTGTTTCGCATGGATTTGAAGCTAAGCCTTCTACTTCGCATTGATTTGGAGCTAAACCTTCTACATCGCATTGATTTGAAGCTAAACCTTCTACATCGCATTGATTTGAAGCTACATCATGTGTTTCGCATGGATTTGGAGCTAAACCTTCTACATCGCATTGATTTGAAGCTAAACCTTCTACATCGCATTGATTTGAAGCTACATCATGTGTTTCGCATGGATTTGAAGCTAAGCCTTCTACTTCGCGCAGATTTGAAGCTAGATCATGTGTTTCGCATGGATTTGAAGCTAACTCGTTTGTTTCGCCTGCATTTGAAGCTATTTCATTTAAACCGCAGGTATTTGAAGGTAAATCATTTGTTTCGCATGGATTTGAAGCTAAGCCTCCTACTTCGCATTGATTTGAAGTTAAGTCATGTTTTTTCCTGGGATTTGAAGCTAACTCGTTTGATTCGCATGCAGTTGACTCTATATCGTGTTCATCACAAGTATCTGAATCCAAACCATTTGTTTCGCATTGATTTGAAGCTAAGCCTACTACTTCGTATTGATTTGAAGCTAAATCATGTGTATCGCATGGATTTGAAGCTAACTCGTTTGTTTCGCCTGCATTTGAAGCTATTTCATTTAAAACGCAAGTATTTGAGGGTAAATCATTTGTTTCGCTTGGATTTGAAGCTAACTCGTTTGTATCGAATGCAGTTGAATCTTAGTCATGTATATCACAAGTATTTGAAGCTAAGCCATTTGTTGGGCATGGATTTGAAGCTAATCCCTCTACTTCGCATTGATTTGAAGCTAAATCATGTATTTCTCATGGATTTGAAGCTAACTCGTTTGTTTCGCCTGCATTGAAGCTATATCACTTATATCGCAAGTATTTCATTCCAAAATCATTTGCTTCGCACGGATTTTAAGCTAAACCTTCTACTTCGCATTGGTTTGATGCTAAATCATGTGTTTCTCATGGATTTGAAGCTAACTCTTTTGTTGCGCCTGCATTGAAGCTATATCACTTATATCGCAAGTATTTCATTCCAAAATCATTTGCTTCGCACGGATTTGAAGCTAAACCTTCTACTTCGCATTGATTTGAAGCTAAATCATGTGTTTCGCATGGATTTGAAGTTAAGCCTTCTAGTTTCCATTGATTTAAAGCATAATCATGTGTTCCGCATGGATTTGAACCTCTACACGTTTGTTTCGCATGCAGTTGATTCTAAATCATGTTTTTCACAAGTATCTAAATCTAACGCATTTGTTTCGCAAGAATACGGAGCTATACCATGTGTTTCGCGTTGATTTGAAGCTAAATAATGTGTTTCGAATGGATTTGAATCTAAGCCTTCTACTTCGCACTGGTTTGAAGCTAAACCATTTGAGTCGCATGGATTTGAAGCTAAGCCTTCTATTTCGCTTTGATTTGAAGCCAAATCATGTTTTTCGCTTTGATTTGAAGCCAAATCATGTGTTTCGCTTGGATTTGAAGCTAACTCTTTTGTTTCGCTTCCATTTGAAGCTATAACACCTATATTGCAAGTATTTGAAGAAAAATCTTTTTTTCCGCATGGATTTGAAGCTAAGCCTTCTGCTTCACATTGGTTTGAAGCTCAATCCTGTGTATCGCATTGATTTGCAGCTAAACCTTCTACATCGCATTGATTTGAAGCTAAATCATGTGTTTGGCATGGATTTGAAGCTAACTCGTTTGTGTCGCCTGCATTTGAAGCTATATCATTTATATCGCAAGTATTTGATGCTGAATCAGTTGTGTCGTATGGATTTGAAGCCTTCTAAGCCTTCTACTTCGCATTACATTCATGTGTTTCGCATGGATTTGAAACTAATCGTTTGTTTTGACTGCTTTTGAACCAACTTCATTTATATCGCAGGGATTGTTAGCTTAATCATTTCTTTTGCATGGATTTGAAGTTAACTCATTTGATTCGCCTGCATTTGAATCTAAAACACTTAAATCGCAAGTATTTGATTTAAATCAATTGTTTCGAATGGATTTGAAGATAATTCTACTACATCGTATTGATTTGAACACAAATCATGTTTTTCGCATGGATTTAAAGCTAAGCCATCTACTTCGCAGTGATTATAAGCCAAATCATGTGTTTCGCATGGATTTGAAGCTGTCTCGTTTGTTTCGAATCCAGTTGATACTAAATCATGAATATCACAAGTATTTGAAGCTAAACCATTTGATTCGCTTGGCTTTGAATCTAAGCCTTTTACTTCGCATTGATTGGAAGCTAAATCACGTGTTTGCATGGATTTGAAGCTAAGCCTTCTAGATCGCATTGATTTGAATCTAAATCATGTGTTTTGCTTGGATTTGAAGCTAACACGTTTGTTTCACATAGAGTTGAAACGAAATCATGTATATCACAAGTATTTGAATCTAAACCTTTTGATTCGGATGGAATTGAAGGTAAGCATTCTACTTCGCATTGATTTGAAGCATAATCATGTGTTTCGCATGGATTTGAAGCTAACTCGTTTGTTTCGCATGCAGCTGAAGCTATATCACCTATATCCGAAGTGTTTGAAGTTCAATCGTTTGTTCCGCACAGATTTGAAGCTAATCCTTCTACTTCGCATTGATGTGAAGCTATATCATGTGTATCGCATGGATTTTGAAGCTTTTATTCGTCTGCATTTGAAGCTATACCACTTATATCCCAAGTGTTTGAAGCCATGTCATTTGTTTCGCGTGGATTCGAAGCTAAACCTTCTACATCGCATTGATTTGCAGCTATATCATGTGTTTCGCGTGGATTTGAAGCTAACTCGTTTGCTTCGTCTGCATTTGAAGCTATATCACTCATATCGCAAGTATCTGAAGCTAAATCATTTGTGTCGCATTGTTTCTTAAGCTAAACCTTCTACATATCATTGATTTGAAACTTAATCGTGTGTTTTGCATGAACTTGAAGCTATCTCGTTCGTTCCTCCTGCATTTGAAGCTATATCACTTATATCGCAAGTATCTGAAGCTAAACCATTTTTTTTGCCTTAATTTGAAGCTTAGCCTTCTACTTCGGATTGTTTCGATGCTAAATCACGTGTATCGCATGGATTTCGATGCTAACTCGTTTGATTCGTCTGCATTTGAAGCTATATCACTTAAATCCCAAGTGTTTGAAGCTAAATCATTTGTTTCGCAAGGATTTGATGCTAAACCTTCTACATCGCATTGGTTTGAAGCTAAATCATGCGCTTCGTTTGGATTTGAAGCTAAACCTTCTACATCGCATTGATTTGAAGCTAAATCATGTGATTCGCTTGCATTTGAAGCTAAGCCATCTACATCGCATCGATTTTAAGCTAAATCATTTCTTTCGCTTAGATTTCAAGCTAACTCGTTTGTTTCG
Organism: Megalopta genalis; assembly: GCF_051020955.1. Lineage (NCBI taxonomy): Eukaryota > Metazoa > Arthropoda > Insecta > Hymenoptera > Halictidae > Megalopta > Megalopta genalis. The sequence goes on from NW_027477182.1 coordinate 56,749, forward strand.
TCTGCATTTGAGGCTATATCACTTATATCGCAAGTGTATGAAGCTATATCATTTGTATAGCTTGGATTTGAAGCTAAACCTTCTACATAGCATTGATTTGCAGGCTAAATCATGTGTTTCGCATGGATTTGAAGCTAACTCGTTTGCTTCGTCTGCATTTGAAGCTATATCACTCATATCGCAAGTATCTGAAGCTAAATCATTTGTGTCGCATCGTTTCTTAAGCTAAACCTTCTACATATCATTGATTTGAAACTTAATCGTGTGTTTTGCATGAACTTGAAGCTATCTCGTTCGTTCCTCCTGCATTTGAAGCTATATCACTTATATCGCAAGTATCTGAAGCTAAACCATTTTTTTTGCATTAATTTGAAGCTTAGCCTTCTACTTCGCATTGTTTCGATGCTAAATCACGTCTATCGCATGGATTTCGATGCTAACTCGTTTGATTCGTCTGCATTTGAAGCTATATCACTTAAATCCCAAGTGTTTGAAGCTAAATCATTTGTTTCGCAAGGATTTGATGATAAACCTTCTACATCGCATTGGTTTGAAGCTAAATCATGCGCTTCGTTTGGATTTGAAGCTAAACCTTCTACATCGCATTGATTTGAAGCTAAACCTTTTACATTCTATTGATTTGAAGCTAAACCTTCTACCTCTAATTGATTTGAAGCTAAACCTTCTACATCGCATCGATTGGAAGCTAAATCATGTGATTCGCTTGCATTTGAAGCTAAGCCATCTACATCGCATCGATTTTAAGCTAAATCATTTCTTTCGCTTAGATTCCAAGCTAACTCGTTTGTTTTGTCTGCATTTGAGGCTATATCACTTATATCGCAAGTATCTGAAGCTAAATCATTTGTTTAGTTTGGATTTGAAGCTAAACCTTCTACATAGCATTGATTTGAAGCTTAATCATGTGTTTTGCATACATTTGAAGCTAACTCGTTTGTTTCCCCTACATTTGAAGCTATATCAATTTTATCGCAAGTATCTGATGCTACATTATTTGTTTCGCATGGATTTGAAGCTAAGCCTTCTACTTCGCATTGATTTGAAGCTAAATCATTTGTTTCGCATGGAATTGAAGATACCTCGTTCGTTCCTCCAGCTTTAGAAGCTATATCACTTATATCGCAAGTATTTGAAACTAAATCATATGTGTCGCATGGATTTGAAGCTGAACCTTCTACATCGCATTGATTTGAAGCTAAATCTTGTGTATCGCTTGGATTTGAAGCTAACTCGTTCGTTGCGCATGCAGTTAAATCTAAATAATGTACATCACAAGTATTTGAAGCTAAACCATTTGTTTCGCTTGGATTTGAAACAAAGCCTTCTACTTCGCATTAATTGGAAGCTAAATCACGTGTTTCGCGTGGATTTGAAGCTAACTCGTTCGATGCGCATGCAGTTAAGTCTAAATAACGTATATCACAAGTATTTGTAGCTAAACCATTTGTTTCGCATGGATTTGAAGCTACGCCTTCTAGTTCGCATTGATTTGAAGCTAAACCATTTGATTCGCATGGATTTGCAGCTAAGCCTTCTACTTCGCATTAATTGGACGCTAAATCACGTGTTTTGCATGGATTTGAAGCTAAACCTTCTACATCGCATTAATTTGAAGATAAATCGTGTGTTTCGCATGGATTTGAAGCTAACTCGTTCGTTTCGCATGCAGTTCTAGCTAAATAATGTATATCACAAGTATTTGTAGCTAAACCATTTGTTTTGGATGGATTTGAAGCTAAGCCTTCTACTTCGCGTTCATTTGAAGCTAAATCATTTGTTTCGCATGGATTTGAATCTAAGGCTTGTCCTTCGAATTGATTTGAAGCTAAATCATGTTTTTCGTATGGATTTGAAGCTAAACCTTCTACATCGCATTGATTTGAAGCTAAACCTTCTAAATTCTATTGGTTTGAAGCTAAACCTTCTACCTCTTATTGATTTGAAGCTAAACCTTCTACATCGCATTGATTTGAAGCTAAATCATGTGTTTCGCTTGCATTTGAAGCTAAGCCATCTACATCGCATCGATTTTAAGCAAAATCATTTCTTTCGCTTAGATTTCAAGCTAACTCGTTTGTTTTGTCTGCATTTGAGGCTATATCACTTATATCGCAAGTATCTGAAGCTAAATCATTTATTTAGCTTGGATTTGAAGCTAAACCTTCTACATAGCATTGATTTGAAGCTTAATCATGTGTTTTGCATAGATTTGAAGCTAACTCGTTTGTTTCCCCTACATTTGAAGCTATATCACTTATATCGCAAGTATCTGATGCTAAATTATTTGTTTCGCATGGATTTGAAGCTATGCCTTCAACTTCGCATTGATTTGAAGCTAAATCATTTGTTTCGCATGGAATTGAAGATACCTCGTTTGTTCCTCCAGCTCTAGAAACTATATCACTTATATCGCAAGAATTTGAAGCTAAATCACATGTGTCGCATGGATTTCAAGCTGAACCTTCTACATGGCATTGATTTGAAGCTAAATCATGTGTTTCGCATGGATTTGAAGCTGACTCGTTCGTTTCGCATGCAGTTGTAGCTAAATAATGTATATCACAAGTGTTTGTAGCTAAACCATTTGTTTTGCATGGAATTGAAGCTAAGCCTCCTACTTCGCATTCATTTGAAGCTAAACCATTTGTTTCGCATGGATTTGAAGATAAACCTTCTACATCGCATTGATTTGCAGCTAAATCATGTGTTTCGCATGGATTTGAAGCTAACTCGATCGTTTCGCCACCATTTGAAACTATATCACTTATATCGCAAGTATTTGAAGCTAAATCAAATGTGCCGCATGGATTTGAAGCTGAACCTACTACATCGCACTGATTTGCAGTTAAATAATGTGTTTCGCATGGATTTGAAACTAAACCTTCTACATCCCATGGATTTGAATCTAAATCATGTGTTTGGCATGGATTTGAAGCTAAACCTTCTACATCGCATTGATTTGAAGCTTAAACGTGTGTTTTACATCGATTTGAAACTAACTCGTTGGTTTCCCCTTCATTTGAATCTATTTCAATTATATCGCAAGTATCTGATGCTAAATCATTTGTTTCGCATGGATTTGAAGCTAAACCTACTACATCGCATTGATTTGAAGCTAAACCTTCTACATCGCATAGATTTGAAGCTTAAACGTGTGTTTTACATCGATTTGAAACTAACTCATTGGTTTCCCCTTCATTTGAATCTATTTCAGTTATATCGCAAGTATCTGATGCTAAATCATTTGTTTCGCATGGATTTAAAGCTAAACCTACTACATCGCATTGATTTGGAGCTAAACCTTCTACATCGCATTGATTTGAAGCTAAACCTTCTACATCGCATTGATTTGAAGCTACATCATGTGTTTCGCATGGATTTGAAGCTAAGCTTTCTACTTTGCATTGATTGGAAACTAAATCACGCGTTTTGCATGGATTTGAAACTGATCCATTTGATTCGCATGGATTTGAAGCTAAGCCTTCTACTTCGCGCAGATTTGAAGCTAGATCATGTGTTTCGCATGGATTTGAAGCTAAGCCTTCTACTTCGCATTGCTTAGATGCTAAATCATGTGTTTCGCATGGATTTAAAGCTAAGCCTTCTACTTCGCATTAATTGGACGTTAAATCACGTGTTTTGCGTGCATGTGAAGCTAAACCTTCTACATCGCATTGATTTGAAGCTAAATCATGTGTTTCGCATGAAGTTGAAGCTACCTCATGTCTCTCACAAGTATTTGAAGATGAACCATTTGAACGCATTGATTTGAACCCGAGCCTTCTACTTCGCACTGATTTGCAGATAAATAATGTGTTTTGCATGGATTTGAAGCTAAACCTTCTACATCCCATGGATTTGAATCTAAATCATGTGTTTGGCATGGATGTGAAGCTTACTCGTCCGTTGCGCATGCAGTTAAATCTAAACAACGTATATCACAAGTATTTGAAGCTAAACCATTTGATTCGCATGGATTTGCAGCTAAGCCTTCTACTCCGTATTAATTGGACGCTAAATCACGTGTTTTGCATGGATTTGAAGCTAAACCTTCTACATCGCATTGATTTGAAGCTAAATCATGTGTTTCGCTTGCATTTGAAGCTATGCCATCTACATCGCATCGATTTTAAGCAAAATCATTTCTCTCGCTTAGATTTCAAGCTAACTCGTTTGTTTTGTCTGCATTTGAGGCTATATCACTTATATCGCAAGTATCTGAAGCTAAATCATTTCTTTAGCTTGGATTTGAAGCTAAACCTTCTACATAGCATTGATTTGAAGCTTAATCATGTATTTTGCATACATTTGAAGCTAACTCGTTTGTTTCCCCTACATTTGAAGCTATATCAATTTTATCGCAAGTATCTGATGCTACATTATTTGTTTCGCATGGATTTGAAGCTATATCATTTATATCGCAAGTATCTGACGCTAAATCAATTGTGTCGCATGGATTTGAAGCTAAACCTACTACATCACATTGATTTGAAGCTAAATCATGTGTATCGCATGGATTTGAAACTAAACCTTCTACATCGCATTGATTTGAAGCTAAATCATGTGTTTCGCATGGATTTGAAGCTAACTCGTTCGATGCGCATGCAGTTAAGTCTAAATAACGTATATCACAAGTATTTGTAGCTAAACCATTTGTTTCGCATGGATTTGAAGCTACGCCTTCTACTTCGCATTGATTTGAAGCTAAATCATTTGCTTCGCATGGAATTAAAGCTACCTCGTTTGTTCCTCCAGCTTTTGAAGCTATATCACTTATATCGCAAGTATTTGAAGCTAAATCATGTGTGTCGCATGGATTTGAAGCCAAACCTTCTACATCGCACTGATTTGAAGCTAAATCTTGTGTATCGCATGGATTTGAAGCTAAGCCTTCTACTTCGCATTGATTTGAAGCTAAATCGTGTGTTTCGCATGGATTTGAAGCTAACTCGTTCTATGCGCATGCAGTTAAGTCTAAATAACGTATATCACAAGTATTTGTAGCTAAACCATTTGTTTCGCATGGATTTGAAGCTACGCCTTCTACTTCGCATTGATTTGAAGCTACATCATTTGTTTCGCATGGAATTGAAGCTACCTCGTTTGTCCCTCCTGCTTTTGAAGCTATATCACTTATATCGCATGGATTTGACGCTGAATCTACTACATCGCATTAATTTGAAGCTAAATCTTGTGTATCGCATGGATTTTTAGCAAACCATCTACATCGCATTGATTTGAATCTTAATCATGTGTTTCGCATGGATTTGATGCTAACTCGTTTGTTTCGCATGGAGTTGTAGCTAAATAATGTATATCACAAGTATTTGTAGCTAAACCATTTGTTTCGCATGAATTTAAAGCTAAGCCTTCTACTTCGCATTTATTTGAAGCTAACTCATTTGTTTCCCCTGCATTTGAAGCTATATCATTTATATCGCAAGTATCTGACGCTAAATCAATTGTGTCGCATGGATTTGAAGCTGAACCTACTACATCGCATTGATTTGAAGCTAAATCATGTGTATCGCATGGATTTGAAACTAAACCTTCTACATCGCATTGATTTGAAGCTAAATCATGTGTTTCGCATGGATTTGAAGCTAACTCGTTTGTTTCGCATGCAGTTGTAGCTAAATAATGTATATCCCAAGTATTTGTATCTAAACCATTTGTTTCGCATGGATTTGAAGCTATGCCTTCTACTTCGCATTGATTTGAAGCTAAATCATTTGTTTCGCATGGATTTGAAGATAAACCTTCTACATCGCATTGATTTGCAGCTAAATCATGTGTTTCGCATGGATTTGAAGCTAACTCGATCGTTTCGCCACCATTTGAAACTATATCACTTATATCGCAAGTATTTGAAGCTAAATCATATGTGCCGCATGGATTTGAAGCTGAACCTACTACATCGCACTGATTTGCAGTTAAATAATGTGTTTCGCATGGATTTGAAACTAAACCTTCTACATCCCATGGATTTGAATCTAAATCATGTGTTTGGCATGGATTTGAAGCTAAACCTTCTACATCGCATTGATTTGAAGCTTAAACGTGTGTTTTACATCGATTTGAAACTAACTCGTTGGTTTCCCCTTCATTTGAATCTATTTCAATTATATCGCAAGTATCTGATGCTAAATCATTTGTTTCGCATGGATTTGAAGCTAAACCTACTACATCGCATTGATTTGAAGCTAAACCTTCTACATCGCATAGATTTGAAGCTTAAACGTGTGTTTTACATCGATTTGAAACTAACTCATTGGTTTCCCCTTCATTTGAATCTATTTCAGTTATATCGCAAGTATCTGATGCTAAATCATTTGTTTCGCATGGATTTAAAGCTAAACCTACTACATCGCATTGATTTGGAGCTAAACCTTCTACATCGCATTGATTTGAAGCTAAACCTTCTACATCGCATTGATTTGAAGCTACATCATGTGTTTCGCATGGATTTGAAGCTAAGCTTTCTACTTTGCATTGATTGGAAACTAAATCACGTGTTTTGCATGGATTTGAAACTGATCCATTTGATTCGCATGGATTTGAAGCTAAGCCTTCTACTTCGCGCAGATTTGAAGCTAGATCATGTGTTTCGCATGGATTTGAAGCTAAGCCTTCTACTTCGCATTGCTTAGATGCTAAATCATGTGTTTCGCATGGATTTAAAGCTAAGCCTTCTACTTCGCATTAATTGGACGTTAAATCACGTGTTTTGCGTGCATGTGAAGCTAAACCTTCTACATCGCATTGATTTGAAGCTAAATCATGTGTTTCGCATGAAGTTGAAGCTACCTCATGTCTCTCACAAGTATTTGAAGATGAACCATTTGAACGCATTGATTTGAACCCGAGCCTTCTACTTCGCACTGATTTGCAGATAAATAATGTGTTTTGCATGGATTTGAAGCTAAACCTTCTACATCCCATGGATTTGAATCTAAATCATGTGTTTGGCATGGATGTGAAGCTTACTCGTCCGTTGCGCATGCAGTTAAATCTAAACAACGTATATCACAAGTATTTGAAGCTAAACCATTTGATTCGCATGGATTTGCAGCTAAGCCTTCTACTCCGTATTAATTGGACGCTAAATCACGTGTTTTGCATGGATTTGAAGCTAAACCTTCTACATCGCATTGATTTGAAGCTAAATCATGTGTTTCGCTTGCATTTGAAGCTATGCCATCTACATCGCATCGATTTTAAGCAAAATCATTTCTCTCGCTTAGATTTCAAGCTAACTCGTTTTTTTTGTCTGCATTTGAGGCTATATCACTTATATCGCAAGTATCTGAAGCTAAATCATTTCTTTAGCTTGGATTTGAAGCTAAACCTTCTACATAGCATTGATTTGAAGCTTAATCATGTGTTTTGCATACATTTGAAGCTAACTCGTTTGTTTCCCCTACATTTGAAGCTATATCAATTTTATCGCAAGTATCTGATGCTACATTATTTGTTTCGCATGGATTTGAAGCTATATCATTTATATCGCAAGTATCTGACGCTAAATCAATTGTGTCGCATGGATTTGAAGCTAAACCTACTACATCACATTGATTTGAAGCTAAATCATGTGTATCGCATGGATTTGAAACTAAACCTTCTACATCGCATTGATTTGAAGCTAAATCATGTGTTTCGCATGGATTTGAAGCTAACTCGTTCGATGCGCATGCAGTTAAGTCTAAATAACGTATATCACAAGTATTTGTAGCTAAACCATTTGTTTCGCATGGATTTGAAGCTACGCCTTCTACTTCGCATTGATTTGAAGCTAAATCATTTGCTTCGCATGGAATTAAAGCTACCTCGTTTGTTCCTCCAGCTTTTGAAGCTATATCACTTATATCGCAAGTATTTGAAGCTAAATCATGTGTGTCGCATGGATTTGAAGCCAAACCTTCTACATCGCACTGATTTGAAGCTAAATCTTGTGTATCGCATGGATTTGAAGCTAAGCCTTCTACTTCGCATTGATTTGAAGCTAAATCGTGTGTTTCGCATGGATTTGAAGCTAACTCGTTCTATGCGCATGCAGTTAAGTCTAAATAACGTATATCACAAGTATTTGTAGCTAAACCATTTGTTTCGCATGGATTTGAAGCTACGCCTTCTACTTCGCATTGATTTGAAGCTACATCATTTGTTTCGCATGGAATTGAAGCTACCTCGTTTGTCCCTCCTGCTTTTGAAGCTATATCACTTATATCGCATGGATTTGACGCTGAATCTACTACATCGCATTAATTTGAAGCTAAATCTTGTGTATCGCATGGATTTTTAGCAAACCATCTACATCGCATTGATTTGAATCTTAATCATGTGTTTCGCATGGATTTGATGCTAACTCGTTTGTTTCGCATGGAGTTGTAGCTAAATAATGTATATCACAAGTATTTGTAGCTAAACCATTTGTTTCGCATGAATTTAAAGCTAAGCCTTCTACTTCGCATTTATTTGAAGCTAACTCATTTGTTTCCCCTGCATTTGAAGCTATATCATTTATATCGCAAGTATCTGACGCTAAATCAATTGTGTCGCATGGATTTGAAGCTGAACCTACTACATCGCATTGATTTGAAGCTAAATCATGTGTATCGCATGGATTTGAAACTAAACCTTCTACATCGCATTGATTTGAAGCTAAATCATGTGTTTCGCATGGATTTGAAGCTAACTCGTTTGTTTCGCATGCAGTTGTAGCTAAATAATGTATATCACAAGTATTTGTATCTAAACCATTTGTTTCGCATGGATTTGAAGCTATGCCTTCTACTTCGCATTGATTTGAAGCTAAATCATTTGTTTCGCATGGATTTGAATCTAAGCCTTGTCCTTCGAATTGATTTGAAGCTAAATCATGTGTTTCGTATGGATTTGAAGCTAAACCTTCTACATCGCATTGATTTGAAGCTAAACCTTCTACATTCTATTGATTTGAAGCTAAACCTTCTACCTCTTATTGATTTGAAGCTAAACCTTCTACATCGCATTGATTTGAAGCTAAATCATGTGTTTCGCTTGCCTTTGATGCTAAGCCATCTCTATCGCATCGATTTCAAGCTGAATCATTTGTTTAGCTTGGATTTGAAGCTAAACCTTCTACATAGCATTGATTTGAAGCTTAATCATGTGTTTTGCATAGATTTGAAGATAACTCTTTTGCTTCGCCTGCATTTGAAGATAAATCATGTATATCACATGTATTTGAAGCTAAACCAGTTGATTCTCATGTATTTGATTCTAAGCCTTCTACATCGCATTGATTTGAAGCTAAATCATGTGTTCCGCATGGATTTCAAGATAACTCGTTTGTTTCGTTTGCAGTTCAAGCTAAATCATGTATATCACAAGTATAAGAAGGTAAACCGTTTGTTTCGCATTGATTTGAAGCTAAGGTTTCTACTTCGCATTGATTTGAAGCTAAATCACGTGTTCCGCATTGATTTGAAGCTAACTCTTTTGCTTCGCGTGCATTTGAAAATAAATCATGTATATCACATGTATTTGAAGCTAAACCATTCGATTCGCGTGGATTTGAAGCTAACTCGTTTGTTCCGCATGCAGTTGAAGCTGAATCATGTATATCACAAGTATTTGAAGCTAAACCATTTGTTTCGCATGGATTTGAAGCTAAATCTTCTACTTCGCATTAATTTGAAACTAAATCATGTGATTCGCATGGATTTGAAGCTAACTCGTTTGATACGCATGCAGTTGAAGCTAAATCATGTATAACACAAGTATTTGAAGCTAAACCATTTGTTTCGCATGGATTTGAAGATAAGCCTTCTACTTCGCATTGATTTGAAGCTAACTCGTTTGTTTCGTCTGCATTTGAAGCTACACCATGTATAAAACAAGTACTTGACGCTAAACCATTTGTTTCGCATGGATTTGAAGATAAGCCTTCTACTTCGCATTGATTTGAAGCTAACTCGATTGTTTCGCCTGCATTAAGAAGCTATATCACTTAAATTCTCAAGAATTTGAAGCTAAACCATTCGTTTCGCATGGATTTGAAGCTAAGCCTTCTGCTTCGCATGAAATTGAAGCTAAATCATGTGTTTCGCATGGATTTGAAGCTAACTCGATTGTTTCGCATGCAGTTGAAGCTAAATCATGTATATCAGAGGTATTTGAAGCTAAAACAATTGTTTCGCATGGATTTGAAGCTGAGGCTTCTACTTCGCATTGATTTGAAGCTGAATCATGTGTTTCGCTTGATTTTGAAGCTTACACGATGGTTTCTCATGCAGTTGAAGCTAAATCATGTTTATCAGAGGTATTTGAAGCTAAACCATTTGATTAGCGTGGTTTTGAAGCTAAGCATTCCACTTCGCATTGATTTGAAGCTAAAAAATGTGTTTTGCATGGATTGGAAGCTAACTCGTTTGTTTCGCCTGCAGTTGAAGCTATATCAATTATATCGCAAGTATCTGAAGCTAAATCACTTGTTTCTCATGGATTCGAAGCTAAGCCTTCTACATCACATTGATTTGAAGCTAAATGATTTGTTTCCCATGGATTTGAAGCTTAATCCTGTGTTTTGCATGGATTTGAAGCTAACTCGTTTGTTCCGCCTGCATATGAAGCTGTTTCATTTATACCGCAAGTATTTGAAGCTAAATCATTCGTTTTGCATGGCTTTGAAGCTAACTCGTTTGTTACGCCTGCATTTGAAGCAATATCACTTATGTCGCAGTTATCTGAAGATAAATCAATTGTTTCACATGTATTTGAAACTAAGCCTTCTACTTCGCATTGATTTAAAGGTAGATCATGTGTATCGCATGGATTTGAAGCTAACTCGTTTGTTTCGCATGAATTTGAAGCTAAATCATGTGTTTCGCATGGATTTGAAGATAACTCGTTTGTTCTGTCTGCAATTGAAGCTATATCACTAATATCGAGAGTATTTGAAGCTAAACCTTCTACATCGCGTTGATTTGAAACCAAATCATGTGTTTCGCTTTGATATGAAGCTAAATCATTTGTTTCGCACTGATGTGAAGCTAACTCGTTTGTTTTGTCTGCATTTGAAGCTGTTTCAATTATATCGCAAGTTGTTCCGTTGTATGACGGAACCTTTATAAATCAAGCGAGGAAAAATGGTGTCCTCGAGTCAAACATTATTGACCATCTACGTCCGTCCCTGGGAAGCGGAAAATTGCCAGATGTGGATAACCCAGGGACCGAAGGCCCTAGGAAATAGCATATTTTGGACGAAGCAATCGAAATGCCAGAACACCCGTAGTAAACAATTTCGTTGAAAGCCATTTCCGTCTTCTATTCAAGTATTTCTTTTATGACCCACAGTTGGTCACCAAATGTCAATTCTAGCCGTTTTTTACGATATGCATGTTCCACCGAGAAGAGGCATTTTCCGGATCATTGTTTGCTACGGCTTATCCTTGGGACACTCGGGTTACTTCGCGGGCGTCACCCGAGGGCACGAGCACTACCTGCGGGTGACCCTTAGTTTGGGGCGGTCACCTTTCGAATTTTGTACTCCAATCAGTCAGGGCGACCGTTTCCCTCACTCCTCGCAAAAAATGAATAATCCACAAATCCGACTGTCCCAAATTTAGAACACACCCACACCGAACTTACCTCCGAGAAGACACAACACACAACATTCATTCTTCCACCAACCCGAACACGGAATAGTCTACTCTCTAAAAATTATACTCTGTATCGATGTGAATTTGAATGTTCAAATATATTCCAAGTTAAAGAAAAAAAACTCAGCTTAGTATCCCTAGCAACTTGAAAAGTCGTAGGGAACCGCGAATATCAAATACGCGGAAAAACATTGGTCCTTCGAGCCGGATTTAGTGTTTGTGAATTCAACAGACATCGACAACACAACCAACAGATGATCATTCATAGGATCACAACACCACCAGTATCAGGCCGATCCACGCTAGCAACTCTGAAATCCTAGTACACATCCGCCTTCAGAGCCACAAGGAAACAGGAACATCAGCAAAACCCAATCATTCAATTCTTCGCATCACAAAGGTAGGCTCATTCATAGCATCATCGATTCCCATATCGCGTCCCGTTTTCCTACAATGGCTTCCGCAGACATCCAAATCAGCACGTTACGCCGCAAACGTGGTAACATTATCGGTCAAATCACAACACTTACCAGAGTTCTGGACAATTCACAAGATCCAGATCACTGCGATAAACTATTAATAACAGAACATCTCAATGGACTTGTTAAATCATGGAATCGGTTCGATGATATACAATTCGAAATAGAAACGCTAGATTCATCGGAAGAAACGCGACGATCAGAGATCCAATGCGATTATTACGCAGTTGTAGCTCGTGCAAAACGAATTCTTCAACAAGACGAGTCACGGAACAACACGCGCAACAACCTTACTGAGTCAACAGCATCTATCGTATCAGCCCCCATAGCCGTAAAATTACCGGAGATGCGATTACCGACATTCGACGGAACCATTGAAAATTGGTCATCCTTCTACGACCTGTTTTCATCGACGATCGACCGCAACGAAAACCTCACCTTAGTGCAAAAATTGCAATACCTAAGATCAACCCTCACCGGGAAGGCCGCCGCATGCATCAAATCGTTAACAACGACCGATGTGAACTATCCTGCCGCCATTGAAATACTGAAAGAAAAATTCGACTGTCTACGCAAAACCCTTTTACGACATTGTGATGCGATTCGAGAGATTCCGAAGCTCGCAAAAGACACACCCGAAGCAATCGACGATTTACTAGACACCTTGAATCAACATCTACGCGCATTAAACAATCTCGGGGAACCCGTAGCAACTTGGAACACACTTCTTATATCAACAATCCTATCAAAACTCAATTCAGATACAATTTTGCAATGGGAACTCACGTTACCAGACAAGCAAATGCCATCATACACGCACCTCATCAAATTCTTACGAAAACGAGCAAACTGTTCAATAGTTGTCAACGGAACCAATCTAATCTCCAGAACTCGTCACCCCTCAGTAAATACATCTCCTAAAAGTATCCACGCAAACTACTCGAAGACACAGACATTTTTCACCGCCAAACCTGCGCAATGTCCAATCTGCAACGGGTCACACATGGTTCGGGATTGTGAAGTCTTCAATTCAGCTTCCCCCACTACGCGATTAGAAAATGCTACTAAAAATTCATTGTGCCACAATTGTTTACGACCTGGCCACACCACTAACATATGCCGCTCGATTTTCACATGCCGAATTTGCAACCAACGTCACCACACTCTTATACATCAACCAAACGATACGGTGAATCAGAAACCCTCCACCTCCGCAACTACGACCACACACACATCCAAATCAACTACAGCTCCACAAGAAGAAATCACTGAGCCAAACCAACCTTTGTGCAATCGGTGACTATTTCCTCGTGGGATCTCAAGGGACAGGGACACTCACAACATTTTTATTGTAGACTCCCAATCAAACGACCTTTTGGTTACGGCAATCATCCACGCTATCAGTAAGACACATAAACCAGTGACATGCCGGGCTTTAATCGACACCTGCTCGACCACAAATTTCATGACACAAGATCTTGCAAAGAAACTCTCCTTACCTCTAAAACATTGTTCTATTCCGGTCGGCGCGCTCGATACTCTCACTACTGTAGCGAAACACATCGTCAAGGCCACCATCCGTTCCAGAATCAAGAACTATCAACGAACTCTCACCTTTTTAGTCGTGCCCAACATTGCAACCGCAATTCCAGGCGATACAATTGATCGCGCTACCCTAAACATCCCAAGAAACATCGAACTCGCAGATCCTACGTTCCACCGCCCGGCACCAATCGACATGCTGTTAGGGGCCGGCACGGCATTATCCATTTTAAGTGTAGGTCAGATCAATCTTTCACAACCCGATGACCCAGACCTATATCTCCAGAAAACAATGTTGGGTTGGGTAATCGGGGGGAGCGCACCCACATTCAAACCAATAAGAAGTGCTTCATGCCACACACACACATCACTCCAATTCGATCTCACACGTTTTTGGGAAATTGAAGACGGTCCACAAATACCTCATTTCTCAGAAGCAGAAACAGCATGTGAGGAATATTTCAAAAACACGATCACACGAAACGCGGAAGGAAGATACGTCGTATCACTTCCATTCAACAACGACAAACCAAAACTCGGAGAATCGAAGTCAGCAGCCTATAAACGATTTCTATCCTTAGAAAGAAGGTTAAAACGAGATCCGGAGTTAAACAATCAGTATAAAGCTATTTTTAAGGAATATCTGGATCTTGGCCACATGTCCGAGATCCCTGATCCCAACGAAGGCTATTACCTTGCACACCACGGGGTACTCAAGATGTCCAGCCAAACCACCAAGCTCCGCATCGTTTTCGACGGATCAGCTGCCTCAAGCACGGGTCTATCACTCAACGACGTACTACATACTGGCCCCAAAATCCAAGATGATTTATTGTATATTCTTCTGAGATTCCGCACACATCAATACGTTGTCACTGGTGACATCGAAAAGATGTACCGACAATTTTTAATACGTCCAGAAGATAGGAAATTTCAACAAGTACTCTGGCGAGACCATAACGACAACATTAAGACGTTCCAACTGAACACCGTCACGTTCGGACTATCAGCAGCGCCCTATTTGGCCATACGATGCTTAACCCAATTAGCGGACGATGAACATCACCGGTTTCCCCAGGCGTCCAAAGTTTTAAAACAAGATTTCTATGTAGACGATCTGATAACTGGAACCCCCACGATCCAAGAAGCCATCTCATTGCGCAAGGAATTAACATCATTACTCAACACAGCAGGGTTACACATCAGGCAATGGGCATCCAACGACAAACGTTTACTCGAAGATCTATCCGACGAAAACATAAATCAACAATTACATTTAGGCGAATCATCAATCGTCAAAACTTTAGGGATAGTCTGGAATTCGGCAGATGACTCCATCACCTACACTGTTAGACCCATTCTCCACACACCCCGCGCCACCAAACGCTTTATTAGTTCAGAAATTGCAAAAATTTATGACCCTCTAGGCCTATTAGGACCAGTCATCATTACGGCAAAACTAATCCTTCAGGAGCTCTGGACTTTAAGAATCGATTGGGACGAATCCTTACCCATGGCAATACACAATAAATGGAGTCAATATTACTCTCAATTACCTCTGCTCAACCAGGCAAGATTCCGGCGAAAAACCATCATTCAATCTGCATCCAACATTGAACTACATGGGTTCTGCGATGCTAGCGAAAGAGCCTACGGGGCCTGCGTGTATATTCGATCTCAGAACAATCACGGGGAGACAATCGTGGAACTTCTAGTCGCAAAATCCAGAGTCGCACCTTTAAAGAGCAAATCCATTCCGCGACTCGAATTATGTGGGTCGGTGTTGCTAGCATCGCTCATGACCACCGTGAAGAAGGCACTAGACCTGCAGATCGAACACACAGTATATTGGACAGATTCCACGATAGTTTTACATTGGTTGAGATCCTCACCACACACCTTAAAAACCTTCGTCGCTAACAGAGTGTCTGAAATTCAATCAACTACAACCATCACAGATTGGCGCCACGTCAGTTCTACAGACAACCCTGCAGATTTGTTGTCGCGGGGTCAAACAATTAAAGACTTTTTACAATCATCCGTTTGGCAGAACGGTCCATCTTGGCTCCAACAAGAGCACTCGCACTGGCCTACTTGGGAAACAGTTCTACACATTAACGATCCGGAGCGAAAAATCGCAATTTGCATGGCAACAATTCCTGTCACAAAAGACGCGAAAATCCTCGAACGGTATTCATCATGGACAAAATTAGTGCGAGTCATTGCACTCTGTCGGCGATGGAGGCCGGGTCGAATCATTAAGGGAAGCCTGACTGTTTCTGAACTATCCCAATCAAGGGTTACCATCCTCAGAATGCTCCAGGAAATATATTTCAAAACAGAAATACTGGCGCTTCGTCGTCAATCGGATCCCTATCTACACGGAAAACTGGCCAAATTGAATCCATTTCTCGATCAAGACGGACTTCTGAGAGTGGGAGGACGTCTCAAAAACTCAACTCTGACCTACTCTCAAAAACATCCAATTCTCCTTCCAAAATCACATATCACCACCTGCATCATAATGAATGAACACAAGAATCTTCTACATGCGGGAGCACAAACCACGTTATATTCACTAAGACGAACGTACTGGCCAATAGACGGTAGAAGTCTGGTATGGAGAACCATTCATGGATGTGTACGTTGCCGGCGAGCAAGTCCTCCATCCGTGGAATATATTATGGGTAATCTACCAATAGCACGAGTGACAGAATCGCGTCCATTCACAAACGTAGGAATCGACTACTGCGGACCTTTTTTTATCAAAGAAAAACAACACCGCAACCGCGGTCGAGTCAAGGTTTATGTGGCAGTCTTTGTTTGTCTCGCAATAAAAGCGATTCATCTTGAACTAGTCAGTGACCTAACCAGCGAAGCATTCATTGGAGCATTACGTCGATTCATCGCAAGAAGGGGATTTTGTGTGAACTTATATTCAGATAACGGTACAAATTTCAAGGGAGCCAATAATGAACTACGAGAACTCCGAGAACTCTTACGATCAGACGACCATCTCAAAAAAATCAATACCTTCCTCATTGAACGAGCCATCAATTGGCATTTTATTCCTCCACAAGCTCCACATTTTGGAGGCTTATGGGAAGCTGCGGTAAAGTCTTTTAAATATCATCTAAAACGCGTCGTAGGCCCGGAGTTACTCACATTTGAAGGGCTTAATACACTGATTATCGATGTCGAAGCTATCCTCAACTCTCGACCCCTCACTCCACTTTCTTCAGATCCCTCCGACCTCCTCGCACTCACTCCAGGTCATTTTCTCATCGGTGATGCACTCACGAGCTTGCGCGATCGCGATCTACAAGGAACCCCTGCAAATCGATTATCAGCATGGCAGCGTGTTCAACAATTGAAACAACATTTCTGGAAGCGCTGGCATCGTGAATATCTGAATGAATTGGCAAATCGCAATAAATGGACCAGGGGTCAACATTCCATCATCGAAGGTGCAATCGTTCTGCTCAGAGAAGACAACGTACCCTCAATGCACTGGCCTCTCGGACGAATCATTAAAACTCACCCAGGCTCCGACGGCATTGTTCGCGTAGCTACTGTCAGGATAGCCTCAAACGTGTTCGACCGGAGCGTGAAAAAACTTGTACCGTTATTGTGTCACTCGGAGGATCGACCACGAGAGAACAACTTAACCATGGTAGGACATGAAATATGTGAATAGGAAAAAGGTTTCACTATTGTTAATCTTATAGGTCATAAGGCAAAACTTCTATTCCATACCAAGCGTCGCCAACATTGTAATGTAGCATTTTAAGTTCCCAATCATATATATCTTAATATTAGCCAAGTAAATTCAGACATACAAACATAAACAACCACTCACCATCACACACACACCTGTCAACTTGATCTTGATCAGTACCCTCTCAACGGGGGGAGAATGTTCCGTTGTATGACGGAACCTTTATAAATCAAGCGAGGAAAAATGGTGTCCTCGAGTCAAACATTATTGACCATCTACGTCCGTCCTTGGGAAGCGGAAAATTGCCAGATGTGGATAACCCAGGGACCTAAGGCCCTAGGAAATAGCATATTTTGGACGAAGCAATCGAAATGCCAGAACACCCGTAGTAAACAATTTCGTTGAAAGCCATTTCCGTCTTCTATTCAAGTATTTCTTTTATGACCCACAGTTGGTCACCAAATATCAATTCTAGCCGTTTTTTACGATATGCATGTTCCACCGAGAAGAGGCATTTTCCGGATCATTGTTTGCTACGGCTTATCCTTGGGACACACGGGTTACTTCGCGGGCGACACCCGAGGGCACGAGCACTACCTGCGGGTGACCCTTAGTTTGGGGCGGTCACCTTTCGAATTTTGTACTCCAATCAGTCAGGGCGACCGTTTCCCTCACTCCTCGCAAAAAATGAATAATCCACAAATCCGACTGTCCCAAATTTAGAACACACCCACACCGAACTTACCTCCGAGAAGACACAACACACAACATTCATTCTTCCACCAACCCGAACACAGAATAGTCTACTCTCTAAAAATTATACTCTGTATCGATGTGAAGTTGAATGTTCAAATATATTCCAAGTTAAAGAAAAAAACTCAGCTTAGTATCCCTAGCAACTTGAAAAGTTGTAGGGAACCGCGAATATCAAATACGCGGAAAAACACAAGTATTTGAAGCTAAACCATTTGTTTTGCATGAATTTGAAGCTGAACTTTGTGTTTCGCAAGAATTTGAAGCTAAATCATGTGTTTGGCATGGATGTGAATCTAACTCGTTTGTATCGCCTGCCTTTGAAGCTATATCACTTATATTCGCAAGTATTTGAAGCTAAATCTTTCGTTCCTCATGGATTTGAAGATAAGCCTTCTACTTCACATTGATTTGAAGCTAAATCATGTGCTTCGCTTGAATTTGAAGCAATATCATTCGTTTTGCATGGATTTGATGCTAACTCGATTGTGTCGTCTGCATTTGAAGCTGTTTCAATAATATCTCAAGTATTCGAAGCTACATCAGTTGTGTCGCATGGATTTGAAGCTAAGACTTCTACTTCGCGTTGATATGAAGATAAATCTTGTGTTTCGCTTGGATTTGAAGCTAGCTCGTTTGTGATGACTGTATTTGAAGCTACTTCATTTATATCGCAAGTATTTGAAGCTGAACCATTTGTTTTGCATGGATTTGAAACTAATCCTTCTACTAGGAATTGATTTGAAACTAAATCAAATCTTGTGTTTCGCTTGGATTTGAAGCTAGCTCGTTTGTGTTGACTGTATTTGAATCTACTTCATTTATATCGCAAGTTTTTGAAGCTGAACCATTTGTTTCGAATGGATTTGAAGATAAGCCTTCTACTTCGCATTGATTTGAAGCTAACTCGATTGTTTCGCCTGCATTAAGAAGCTATATCACTTAAATTCGCAAGTATTTGAAGCTAAACCATTTGTTTCGCATGGATTTGAAGCTAATCCATCTGCATCGCATTGATTTGAAGTTAAATCATGTGTTTCGCTTGGATTTGAAGCTAACTCGTTTGTTACGTCTGCATTTGAAGCTAAATCAATTATATCGAATTATTTGAAGCTGAATCATTTGTTTCGCACGGATTCGAAGCTAAGCCATTTACTTCGCATTGATTTGAAGCTAAGTCATGTGTTTCGCTTGGATTTGAAGCTAACTCGTTTGTTTCGCATGCAGTTGAACCTACTTCATTTAGATCGTGAGTATTTGAAGCTAATCCATTTGATTCGCAAGCATTTGAAGCTACGCCTTCTACTTCGTATTGATTTGAAGAAAAATCATTTGTTTCGCATGGGTTTGAAGCTAAGCCTTCTACTTCGCATTGATTTGAAGCTAAGTCATGTGTTTCGCTTGGATTTGAAGCTAACTCGTTTGTTTCGCATGCAGTTGAACCTACTTCATTTAGATCGTGAGTATTTGAAGCTAATCCATTTGATTCGCAAGCATTTGAAGCTACGCCTTCTACTTCGTATTGATTTGAAGAAAAATCATTTGTATCGCATGGATTTTGAAGCTAACTCGTTTTGTTTCGTCTGCATTTGAAGCTATATCACATATATCCCAAGTATCTGAATCTAAATTATTTGTTTGGCATGGATTTGAATCTAAAACATCTAGTTCGCATTGATTTGAAGCTAAATCGTGAGTTTCGCATGGATTAGAAGCTATATCATTTATAACGCAAGTATTTGACGCTAAATCATTTGTTTCGCATGGATTTGAAGCTAACTCGTTTGTTTCGCCTGCATTTTCAGCTATATCATTTATATCGCAACTATTTGAAGCTAACCCATCTGTTTCGCATGGATTTGAAGCTAAGCCTTCTACTTTGCATTGATTGGAAGCTAAATCATGTGTTTTGCATGAATTTGAAGCTAACTCGTTTGTTTCGCCTGCATTTGAAGCTATTTCATGTATACCGAAAGTATTTGAAGCTAAATCATTCGTTTTGCATGGATTTGAAGCTAAGTCTTCTACTTCGCTTTGATATGAAGCTAAATCATTTGTTTCGCCCGGATGTGAATCTAACTCGTTTGTTTTGTCTGCATTTGTAGCTGTTTCAATTATGTCGCAAGTATTTGAAGCTAAACCATTTGTATCGCTTGAATTTGAAGCTAAACCTTGTGTTTCGTAAGAATTTGAAGCTAAATCATGTGTTTGGCATGGATGTGAATCTAACTCGTTTGTTTCGCCTGCATTTGAAGCTGTATCACTCATACTCGCAAGTATTTGAACCTAAATCTTTCGTCCCTCATGGATTTGAAGATAAGCCTTCTACTTTACATTGATTTGAAGCTAAATCATGTGTTTCGCTTGAATTTGAAGCTATATCATGCGTTTCGGATGGATTTGAATCTAACTCGATTGTGTTGTCTGCATTTGAAGCTGTTTCAATAATATCGCAAGTTTTCGAAGCTAAATCAGTTGTGTCGCATTGATTTGAAGTTAAGCCTTCTACTCCGCATTGATTTGAAGTTAAATCATGTGTTTCGCTTGGATTTGAAGCTAACTCGTTTGTTTCGCCTGCATACGAATCTATATCAATTGTATCGCAAGGACTTGAAAAATATCATTTGTTTCGCATGGTTTTGAAGCTAAGCCTTCTACTTCGCATTGATTTGAAGCTAAATCCTGTGTTTCGCATGGATTTAAAGCTAAGTCGTTTGTTTCGCATGCAGTTGAATCTAAATCATGTATATCATAAGTATCCTAAGCTAAACAATTTTTTTTAGCATGTATTCGGAGCTAACTATTTTAATTCGCCGGCATTTGAAGCTATATTACTTACATCGCAAGTATTCGAAGCTAAATTATTAGTGTCGCATGGATACGAAGCTAAGCCTTCTACTTCGCATTGATTTGAAGCTAAATCATGTGTTACGCATGGATCTGAACCAATCACGTTTGTTTCGCATGCAGTTGAAGCTAAATCATGTTTATCACAAGTATCGGAATCTAAACCATTTGTTTCGCAAGAATATGAATCTAAACCATGTGTTTCGCATGAATTTAAGGCTAGATCATGTGTTTCGCATGGATTTGAAGCTAACTCGTATGTTTCGCCCGCATTTGAAGCTATATCATTTATATCGCATGTATTTGAAGCTAAATCAATTGTGTCGCACGGATTTGAAGCTAAGATTCTACTTCGCATTGGTTTGAAGCTAAATCATGTGTGTTCGCATGGATTTTGAACCTAACTCATTTGTTTCGCCTGCATTTGAAGCTAAATCTTGTCTTTCGCATGGATTTGAAGCGAACTCGTTAGTTTCGCCTGCATTTGAAGCTATATGACTAATATCGCGAGTATCTGAATCTAAATCATTTGTTTCGCGTGGATTTGAAACTAAACATTCTACATCGCATTGATTTGATGCTAAACCATCTACATCGCGTTCAATTAAAGCTGAATCGTGTCTTTCACTTGGATTTGATGCTGACTCGTTTGTATCGTCTGCATTTGAAGCTATATCACTTATATCGCAAGTATTTGAAGCTCAATCATTTGTTTCGCATTGATTTGAAGCAATGCCTTCTACTTCGCATTGATTTGAAGCTAAAACATGCTTTTCGCTTGGATTTGAAGCTAAGTCGTTTGTTTCGCATGCATTTGAAGCTAAATCATGTAAATCACAAGTATTTGAAGATAAACCATTTGATTCGCATGGATTTGAAGCTAAGCATTCTACTTCGCATTGATTTGAAGCTAAATCACATGTTTCGCTTGGATTTGAAGCTATCTCGTTTGTTTCGCATACAGTTGAAGCTAAATCATGTATATCGCAAATATTTGAAGCTAAAACAATTATTTCGCATGGATTTGTAGCTGCGCCATCTACTTCGCATTGATTTGATGCTGAATCATGTGTTTCGTTTGGATTTGAGGCTAACACTTTTGTTTCGCATGCAGTTGAAGCTAAATCATGTACATCATAAGTATCCTAAGCTAAACAATTTTTTTAGTATGTATTCGGAGCTAAATCTTTTGATTCGCCTGCATTTGAAGCTATATTACTTATATCGCAATTATTCGAAGCTAAATCATTGGTGTCGAATGGATTTGAAGCTACGCCTTCAACTTCGCATTGATTTGATGCTGAATCATTTGTTTCGCTTGGTTTTGAGGCTAACACTTTTGTTTCGCATGCAGTTGAAACTAAATCATGTATATCATAAGTATCCTAAGCTAAACAATTTTTTTTATCATGTATTCGGAGCTAACTATTTTAATTCGCCGGCATTTGAAGCTATATTACTTATATCGCAAGTATTCGAAGCTAAATTATTAGTGTCGCATGGATACGAAGCTAAGCCTTCTACTTCGCATTGATTTGAAGCTAAATCATGTGTTTCGCATGGATCTGAAACTATCACGTTTGTTTCGCATGCAGTTGAAGCTAAATCATGTTTATCACAAGTATCGGAATCTAAACCATTTGTTTCGCAAGAATATGAATCTAAACCATGTGTTTCGCATGAATTTAAGGCTAGATCATGTGTTTCGCATTGATTTGAAGCTAAATCATGTGTGTTCGCATGGATTTTGAACCTAACTCGTTTGTTTCGCCTGCATTTGAAGCTAAATCATGTCTTTCGCATGGATTTGAAGCGAACTCGTTAATTTCGCGTGCATTTGAAGCGATATCATTTATATCGCAAGTATCTGAAGCTAAATCATTTGTTTCTCATGGATTTGAAGCTAAACCATCTACATCGCATTGATTTGAAGCTAAATCAATTGTTTCGCTTGGATTTGAAAGCTACCTCGTTTGTTCCGCATTGAGTTGAATCTGATTCATGTATATCACAAGTATTTGAAGCTAAACCAATAGAATCGAATGGATTTGAAGCTAAGCCTTCTACTTCGCATGGATTTGGAGCTAAATCATGTGTTTCGAATGGATTTGAATCTAACTCGTTTGCTTCGCCTTCCGTTCAAGTTATATCACTTATACTCCAAAGCATTTGAAGCTAAATCATTTGTTTCGCATGGATTTGGAGCTAAAACATGTGTTTCGCATGGATTTGAAGCTAACTCATTTGTTTCGCCTGTATTTGAAGCTAACACGTTTGTTTCGCATGCAGTTAAGGTAAATCATGTATATCACAAGTGTCTGGATCTAAGCCATCTGATTCGCAAGAATATGCAGCTAAACCATGTGTTTCGGATGAATTTGCAGCTAAATCATGTGTTTCGCATAGATTTGGAGCTAACTCGTTTGTTCCTCCTGCATTTGAAGCTATATAATTTATATCGCAAGTATCTGAAGCTAAATAATTTGTTTCTCATTTATTTGAAGCAAAACCTTCTACATCGCATTGATTAGAAGCTAAATCATTGGTTCGCTTGGAGTTTAAGCAAACACGTTTAATTCACATGCAGTTGAAGCTAAGTCATGTATATTACAAGTATTTGGTGCTACACCATTCGTTTCGCATGAATATTAAGCTAAACCATGTGTTTCGCATGCAGTTGAAGCTAAATCATGTTTTTCACAAGTATTTGAAACTGAACCATTTGATTCGCATAGATTTGACGCTAAGCCTTCTAAATACTTCGCATTTATTTGTAGCTAAATCATTTGTCTCGTGTGAATTTGAAGGTAACTCGTTTGTTTCGCATGCAGTTGAAGCTAAATCATGTATTTCACAAGTATTTGAAGCGGAACCATTAGATTCGCATTGATTTGAAGCTGAGCCTTCTACTTCGCACTGATTTGAAGCTAAATCATGCGTCTCGCTTGGATTTGAAGCAAACCCTTCCACTTCGAATTGATTTGAAGCTAAATCATGTATTTCGCATGGATCTGAAGCTAACTTGTTTGTTTCGCATGCATTTGAAGCTATATCACTTATATTCGCAAGTATTTGATGCTAAATCATTTGTTTCGCATGGATTTGTAGCTAAGCGTACTATTTCGCATTGTTTTGAAGCTAAATCATCTGTTTCGCTTGGATTTGAATCTATCTCCTTTCTTTCGCCCGCATTTGAAGCTATATGACTAATATCGCAAGTTTCTGAATCTAAATCACTTGTTTCGCGTGGATTTGAAACTAAACATTCTACATCGCATTGATTTGATGCTAAACCATCTACATCGCGTCCAATTGAAGCTGAATCGTGTCTTTCACTTGGATTTGATGCTGACTCGTTTGTTTCGTCTGCATTTGAATATATATCACTTATATCGCAAGTATTTGAAGCTCAATCATTTGTTTCGCATTGATTTGAAGCAATGCCTTCTACTTCGCATTGATTTGAAGCTAAAACATGCGTTTCGCTTGGATTTGAAGCTAAGTCGTTTGTTTCGCATGCATTTGAAGCTAAATCATGTAAATCACAAGTATTTGAAGCTAAACCATTTGTTTCGCATGGATTTGTAGCTGCGCCATCTACTTCGCATTGATTTGATGCTGAATCACGTGTTTCGCTTGGTTTTGAGGCTTTTGTTTCGCATGCAGTTGAAACTAAATCATGTATATCATAAGTATCCTAAGCTAAACAATTTTTTTAGCATGTATTTGGAGCTAACTATTTTGATTCGCCGGCATTTGAAGCTATATTACTTATATCGCAAGTATTCGAAGCTAAATTATTAGTGTCGCATGGATTTGAAGCTAAGCCTTCTACTTCGCATTGATTTGTAGCGAAATCATGTGTTTCGCATGGATCTGAAACTGTCACGTTTGTTTCGCATGCAGTTGAAGCTAAATCATGTTTATCACAAGTATCGGAATCTAAGCCATTTGTTTCGCAAGAATATGAATCTAAACCACGTGTTTCGCATGAATTTGAAGCTAGATCATGTGTTTCGCATGGATTTGAAGCTAACTCGTATGTTTCGGCTGCATTTGAAGCTATATCATTTATATCGCATGTATTTGAAGCTAAATCAATTGTGTCGAACGGATTTGAAGCTAAGCCTTCTACTTCGCATTGATTTGAAGCTAAACCATGTGTTTCGCATGGATATGAAGCTAACTCATTTGTTTCGCCTGCATTTGAAGCTATATCAAGTATATCGCAAGTATTTGAAGCTAAACCATTTGATTCGCATGGATTTGAAGATAAGCCTTCTACTTCGCACTGCTTTCAATCTAGTTCATTTATGTCGCATGGATTTGAAGCTAAGCCTTCTACTTCGCATTGATTTGAAGTTAAATCATGTGTTTCCCTTGGATTTGAAGCTATCTCGTTTGTTTCGCATGCATTTGAAGCTTCATCATGTATATCACAAGCATTAGAAGCTAAACCATTTGATTAGCATGGTTTTTTAAGCTAAGCCTTCTACTTCGCACTGATTTTAATCTAATTCATTTGTGTCGCATGGATTTGAAGCTAAGCCTTCTACATCGCATTGATTTGAAGCTAAATCAAGAGTTTCGCTTGGGTTTAAAGCTAACTCGTTTGTTTCGCATGCTGTTAAGGTAAATCATGTAAGTCTCAAGTATTTGAAGCTAATCCATTTGATTCGCATGGATCTGAAGCTAAGCCATCTACTTCGCACTGATTTCAATCTAATTCATTTATGTCCCATGTATTTGAAGCTAAGCGTTCTACTTCGCATTGATATGAAGCTAAATCATTTGTTTCGCATGGAATGATGCTAACTCGTTCGGTTCTCCTGCATTCGAAGATATATCATTTATATCGCAAGTATCTTAACCTAAATCATTCGTTTCGCATGAATTTGAAGCTAAGACTTCTACTTCGCATTGATTTGACGCTAAATCATGTGTTTCGCATGGATTTGAAGATAACTCGTTCGTTTCGCCTGAATTTGAATCTATATCACTTATATCGCAACTATTTGAAGCTCAATCATTTGTGCCGCATGGATTTGAAGCTAAGACTTTCTACTTCGTATTGATTAGAAGCTAAATCATGTGTTTCGCATGGATTTGATGCTAACTCGTTTGTTTCGCATCCATTTGAAGCTGTATCACTTATATTCGCAAGTATTTCAAGCTAAGTCATTAGATTCGCATGGATATGTATCTAAGCCTTCTACTTCGCATTGATTTGAAGCTAAATCAAGTGTCTCGCATGGATTTAAAGCTAAATCATGTGTCTCGCATGGATTTGAAACATACTCATTTGTTTCGTCTGCTTTGAAGCTATATCACGTATAGCGCAAGTATTTGATGCTAAATCATTTGTTTCGCACGGATTTGAAGCTAAACCTTCTACTTCGCATTGATTTGAAGCTAAATCATGTGTTTCGCATGGATCTGAAACTATCACGTTTGTTTCGCATGCAGTTGAAGCTAAATCATGTATATCACAAGTGTCTGAAGCTAAGTCATTTGATTCGCATTGATTAGAAGCTAAGTCACATATTTCGCTTTTATTTGAAGCTAACTCGTTTTTTCCGAATGCAGTTGAAGCTAAATCATGTATACCACAAATGTTTGTAGCTAAACCATTTGCTTCGCATGGATTTGAAGCTAAGCCATCTATTTCGCATTGCTTTGAAGCTAAATCATGTGTATCGCTTGGATTTGAAGCTAACTCGTATGTTTCGCATGCAGTTCAAGCTCATTCATGTGTATCACAAGTATTTGAAGCTAAACCGTTTGTTCCGCATGGATTTGAAGCTTTGTCTTCTACTTCGCATTGATTTGAAGCGAAATAATGTGTTTCACATGGATTTGTAGCTAACTCGTCTGTTTCGCCTGCATTTGAAGCTATATCTTTTATATCGCAAGTATCTGAAGCTATCTCATTTGTGTCTCATGGATGTGAAGCTAAACCATCTACTTTGCATTGATTTGAAGCTAAATCATGTATCTCGCTTAGATGTGACGCTAACTCGTTTGTTTCGCGTGGAGTTGAAGCTAAATCATGTATTTCACAAGAATTTCAAGCTAAACCATTTGCTTCGCATGGATTTGAAGCTAAGCCTTGTACTTCGCATTGATTTGAAGCTAAGACATGTGTTTCGCATAGATTTGAAGCGAGCTCGTTTGTTTCGCATGCATTTGAAGCTACAAAACTTATATTCGCAAGTATTTGAAGCTAAATCTTTCGTTTCGCACGGATTTGAAGCTAAGTCTTCTACTTCGAATTGATTTGAAGCTAAATAACCTGTTTCGCATGGATTTGAAGCTAACTAGTTTGTTTCGCATGCAGTTGAAGCTAAATCATGTAAATCACAAGTATTTGAAGATAAACCATTTGATTCGCATGGATTTGAAGCTAAGCATTCTACTTCGCATTGATTTGAAGCTAAATCACATGTTTCGCTTGGATTTGAAGCTATCTCGTTTGTTTCGCATACAGTTGAAGCTAAATCATGTATATCGCAAATATTTGAAGCTAAACCATTTGTTTCGCATGGATTTGTAGCTGCGCCATCTACTTCGCATTGATTTGATGCTGAATCATGTGTTTCGTTTGGATTTGAGGCTAACACTTTTGTTTCGCATGCAGTTGAAGCTAAATCATGTACATCATAAGTATCCTAAGCTAAACAATTTTTTTAGTATGTATTCGGAGCTAAATCTTTTGATTCGCCTGCATTTGAAGCTATATTACTTATATCGCAATTATTCGAAGCTAAATCATTGGTGTCGAATGGATTTGAAGCTACGCCTTCAACTTCGCATTGATTTGATGCTGAATCATTTGTTTCGCTTGGTTTTGAGGCTAACACTTTTGTTTCGCATGCAGTTGAAACTAAATCATGTATATCATAAGTATCCTAAGCTAAACAATTTTTTTTATCATGTATTCGGAGCTAACTATTTTAATTCGCCGGCATTTGAAGCTATATTACTTATATCGCAAGTATTCGAAGCTAAATTATTAGTGTCGCATGGATACGAAGCTAAGCCTTCTACTTCGCATTGATTTGAAGCTAAATCATGTGTTTCGCATGGATCTGAAACTATCACGTTTGTTTCGCATGCAGTTGAAGCTAAATCATGTTTATCACAAGTATCGGAATCTAAACCATTTGTTTCGCAAGAATATGAATCTAAACCATGTGTTTCGCATGAATTTAAGGCTAGATCATGTGTTTCGCATTGATTTGAAGCTAAATCATGTGTGTTCGCATGGATTTTGAACCTAACTCGTTTGTTTCGCCTGCATTTGAAGCTAAATCATGTCTTTCGCATGGATTTGAAGCGAACTCGTTAATTTCGCGTGCATTTGAAGCGATATCATTTATATCGCAAGTATCTGAAGCTAAATCATTTGTTTCTCATGGATTTGAAGCTAAACCATCTATATCGCATTGATTTGAAGCTAAATCAATTGTTTCGCTTGGATTTGAAAGCTACCTCGTTTGTTCCGCATTGAGTTGAATCTGATTCATGTATATCACAAGTATTTGAAGCTAAACCAATAGAATCGAATGGATTTGAAGCTAAGCCTTCTACTTCGCATGGATTTGGAGCTAAATCATGTGTTTCGAATGGATTTGAATCTAACTCGTTTGCTTCGCCTTCCGTTCAAGTTATATCACTTATACTCCAAAGCATTTGAAGCTAAATCATTTGTTTCGCATGGATTTGGAGCTAAAACATGTGTTTCGCATGGATTTGAAGCTAACTCATTTGTTTCGCCTGTATTTGAAGCTAACACGTTTGTTTCGCATGCAGTTAAGGTAAATCATGTATATCACAAGTGTCTGGATCTAAGCCATCTGATTCGCAAGAATATGCAGCTAAACCATGTGTTTCGGATGAATTTGCAGCTAAATCATGTGTTTCGCATAGTTTTGGAGCTAACTCGTTTGTTCCTCCTGCATTTGAAGCTATATAATTTATATCGCAAGTATCTGAAGCTAAATAATTTGTTTCTCATTTATTTGAAGCAAAACCTTCTACATCGCATTGATTAGAAGCTAAATCATTGGTTCGCTTGGAGTTTAAGCAAACACGTTTAATTCACATGCAGTTGAAGCTAAGTCATGTATATTACAAGTATTTGGTGCTACACCATTCGTTTCGCATGAATATTAAGCTAAACCATGTGTTTCGCATGCAGTTGAAGCTAAATCATGTTTTTCACAAGTATTTGAAACTGAACCATTTGATTCGCATAGATTTGACGCTAAGCCTTCTAAATACTTCGCATTTATTTGTAGCTAAATCATTTGTCTCGTGTGAATTTGAAGGTAACTCGTTTGTTTCGCATGCAGTTGAAGCTAAATCATGTATTTCACAAGTATTTGAAGCGGAACCATTAGATTCGCATTGATTTGAAGCTGAGCCTTCTACTTCGCACTGATTTGAAGCTAAATCATGCGTCTCGCTTGGATTTGAAGCAAACCCTTCCACTTCGAATTGATTTGAAGCTAAATCATGTATTTCGCATGGATCTGAAGCTAACTTGTTTGTTTCGCATGCATTTGAAGCTATATCACTTATATTCGCAAGTATTTGATGCTAAATCATTTGTTTCGCATGGATTTGTAGCTAAGCGTACTATTTCGCATTGTTTTGAAGCTAAATCATCTGTTTCGCTTGGATTTGAATCTATCTCCTTTCTTTCGCCCGCATTTGAAGCTATATGACTAATATCGCAAGTTTCTGAATCTAAATCACTTGTTTCGCGTGGATTTGAAACTAAACATTCTACATCGCATTGATTTGATGCTAAACCATCTACATCGCGTCCAATTGAAGCTGAATCGTGTCTTTCACTTGGATTTGATGCTGACTCGTTTGTTTCGTCTGCATTTGAATATATATCACTTATATCGCAAGTATTTGAAGCTCAATCATTTGTTTCGCATTGATTTGAAGCAATGCCTTCTACTTCGCATTGATTTGAAGCTAAAACATGCGTTTCGCTTGGATTTGAAGCTAAGTCGTTTGTTTCGCATGCATTTGAAGCTAAATCATGTAAATCACAAGTATTTGAAGCTAAACCATTTGTTTCGCATGGATTTGTAGCTGCGCCATCTACTTCGCATTGATTTGATGCTGAATCACGTGTTTCGCTTGGTTTTGAGGCTTTTGTTTCGCATGCAGTTGAAACTAAATCATGTATATCATAAGTATCCTAAGCTAAACAATTTTTTTAGCATGTATTTGGAGCTAACTATTTTGATTCGCCGGCATTTGAAGCTATATTACTTATATCGCAAGTATTCGAAGCTAAATTATTAGTGTCGCATGGATTTGAAGCTAAGCCTTCTACTTCGCATTGATTTGTAGCGAAATCATGTGTTTCGCATGGATCTGAAACTGTCACGTTTGTTTCGCATGCAGTTGAAGCTAAATCATGTTTATCACAAGTATCGGAATCTAAGCCATTTGTTTCGCAAGAATATGAATCTAAACCACGTGTTTCGCATGAATTTGAAGCTAGATCATGTGTTTCGCATGGATTTGAAGCTAACTCGTATGTTTCGGCTGCATTTGAAGCTATATCATTTATATCGCATGTATTTGAAGCTAAATCAATTGTGTCGAACGGATTTGAAGCTAAGCCTTCTACTTCGCATTGATTTGAAGCTAAACCATGTGTTTCGCATGGATATGAAGCTAACTCATTTGTTTCGCCTGCATTTGAAGCTATATCAAGTATATCGCAAGTATTTGAAGCTAAACCATTTGATTCGCATGGATTTGAAGATAAGCCTTCTACTTCGCACTGCTTTCAATCTAGTTCATTTATGTCGCATGGATTTGAAGCTAAGCCTTCTACTTCGCATTGATTTGAAGTTAAATCATGTGTTTCCCTTGGATTTGAAGCTATCTCGTTTGTTTCGCATGCATTTGAAGCTTCATCATGTATATCACAAGCATTAGAAGCTAAACCATTTGATTAGCATGGTTTTTTAAGCTAAGCCTTCTACTTCGCACTGATTTTAATCTAATTCATTTGTGTCGCATGGATTTGAAGCTAAGCCTTCTACATCGCATTGATTTGAAGCTAAATCAAGAGTTTCGCTTGGGTTTAAAGCTAACTCGTTTGTTTCGCATGCTGTTAAGGTAAATCATGTAAGTCTCAAGTATTTGAAGCTAATCCATTTGATTCGCATGGATCTGAAGCTAAGCCATCTACTTCGCACTGATTTCAATCTAATTCATTTATGTCCCATGTATTTGAAGCTAAGCGTTCTACTTCGCATTGATATGAAGCTAAATCATTTGTTTCGCATGGAATGATGCTAACTCGTTCGGTTCTCCTGCATTCGAAGATATATCATTTATATCGCAAGTATCTTAACCTAAATCATTCGTTTCGCATGAATTTGAAGCTAAGACTTCTACTTCGCATTGATTTGACGCTAAATCATGTGTTTCGCATGGATTTGAAGATAACTCGTTCGTTTCGCCTGAATTTGAATCTATATCACTTATATCGCAACTATTTGAAGCTCAATCATTTGTGCCGCATGGATTTGAAGCTAAGACTTTCTACTTCGTATTGATTAGAAGCTAAATCATGTGTTTCGCATGGATTTGATGCTAACTCGTTTGTTTCGCATCCATTTGAAGCTGTATCACTTATATTCGCAAGTATTTCAAGCTAAGTCATTAGATTCGCATGGATATGTATCTAAGCCTTCTACTTCGCATTGATTTGAAGCTAAATCAAGTGTCTCGCATGGATTTAAAGCTAAATCATGTGTCTCGCATGGATTTGAAACATACTCATTTGTTTCGTCTGCTTTGAAGCTATATCACGTATAGCGCAAGTATTTGATGCTAAATCATTTGTTTCGCACGGATTTGAAGCTAAACCTTCTACTTCGCATTGATTTGAAGCTAAATCATGTGTTTCGCATGGATCTGAAACTATCACGTTTGTTTCGCATGCAGTTGAAGCTAAATCATGTATATCACAAGTGTCTGAAGCTAAGTCATTTGATTCGCATTGATTAGAAGCTAAGTCACATATTTCGCTTTTATTTGAAGCTAACTCGTTTTTTCCGAATGCAGTTGAAGCTAAATCATGTATACCACAAATGTTTGTAGCTAAACCATTTGCTTCGCATGGATTTGAAGCTAAGCCATCTATTTCGCATTGCTTTGAAGCTAAATCATGTGTATCGCTTGGATTTGAAGCTAACTCGTATGTTTCGCATGCAGTTCAAGCTCATTCATGTGTATCACAAGTATTTGAAGCTAAACCGTTTGTTCCGCATGGATTTGAAGCTTTGTCTTCTACTTCGCATTGATTTGAAGCGAAATAATGTGTTTCACATGGATTTGTAGCTAACTCGTCTGTTTCGCCTGCATTTGAAGCTATATCTTTTATATCGCAAGTATCTGAAGCTATCTCATTTGTGTCTCATGGATGTGAAGCTAAACCATCTACTTTGCATTGATTTGAAGCTAAATCATGTATCTCGCTTAGATGTGACGCTAACTCGTTTGTTTCGCGTGGAGTTGAAGCTAAATCATGTATTTCACAAGAATTTCAAGCTAAACCATTTGCTTCGCATGGATTTGAAGCTAAGCCTTGTACTTCGCATTGATTTGAAGCTAAGACATGTGTTTCGCATAGATTTGAAGCGAGCTCGTTTGTTTCGCATGCATTTGAAGCTACAAAACTTATATTCGCAAGTATTTGAAGCTAAATCTTTCGTTTCGCACGGATTTGAAGCTAAGTCTTCTACTTCGAATTGATTTGAAGCTAAATAACCTGTTTCGCATGGATTTGAAGCTAACTAGTTTGTTTCGCATGCAGTTGAAGCTAAATCATGTAAATCACAAGTATTTGAAGATAAACCATTTGATTCGCATGGATTTGAAGCTAAGCATTCTACTTCGCATTGATTTGAAGCTAAATCACATGTTTCGCTTGGATTTGAAGCTATCTCGTTTGTTTCGCATACAGTTGAAGCTAAATCATGTATATCGCAAATATTTGAAGCTAAACCATTTGTTTCGCATGGATTTGTAGCTGCGCCATCTACTTCGCATTGATTTGATGCTGAATCATGTGTTTCGTTTGGATTTGAGGCTAACACTTTTGTTTCGCATGCAGTTGAAGCTAAATCATGTACATCATAAGTATCCTAAGCTAAACAATTTTTTTAGTATGTATTCGGAGCTAAATCTTTTGATTCGCCTGCATTTGAAGCTATATTACTTATATCGCAATTATTCGAAGCTAAATCATTGGTGTCGAATGGATTTGAAGCTACGCCTTCAACTTCGCATTGATTTGATGCTGAATCATTTGTTTCGCTTGGTTTTGAGGCTAACACTTTTGTTTCGCATGCAGTTGAAACTAAATCATGTATATCATAAGTATCCTAAGCTAAACAATTTTTTTATCATGTATTCGGAGCTAACTATTTTAATTCGCCGGCATTTGAAGCTATATTACTTATATCGCAAGTATTCGAAGCTAAATTATTAGTGTCGCATGGATACGAAGCTAAGCCTTCTACTTCGCATTGATTTGAAGCTAAATCATGTGTTTCGCATGGATCTGAAACTATCACGTTTGTTTCGCATGCAGTTGAAGCTAAATCATGTTTATCACAAGTATCGGAATCTAAACCATTTGTTTCGCAAGAATATGAATCTAAACCATGTGTTTCGCATGAATTTAAGGCTAGATCATGTGTTTCGCATTGATTTGAAGCTAAATCATGTGTGTTCGCATGGATTTTGAACCTAACTCGTTTGTTTCGCCTGCATTTGAAGCTAAATCATGTCTTTCGCATGGATTTGAAGCGAACTCGTTAATTTCGCGTGCATTTGAAGCGATATCATTTATATCGCAAGTATCTGAAGCTAAATCATTTGTTTCTCATGGATTTGAAGCTAAACCATCTATATCGCATTGATTTGAAGCTAAATCAATTGTTTCGCTTGGATTTGAAAGCTACCTCGTTTGTTCCGCATTGAGTTGAATCTGATTCATGTATATCACAAGTATTTGAAGCTAAACCAATAGAATCGAATGGATTTGAAGCTAAGCCTTCTACTTCGCATGGATTTGGAGCTAAATCATGTGTTTCGAATGGATTTGAATCTAACTCGTTTGCTTCGCCTTCCGTTCAAGTTATATCACTTATACTCCAAAGCATTTGAAGCTAAATCATTTGTTTCGCATGGATTTGGAGCTAAAACATGTGTTTCGCATGGATTTGAAGCTAACTCATTTGTTTCGCCTGTATTTGAAGCTAACACGTTTGTTTCGCATGCAGTTAAGGTAAATCATGTATATCACAAGTGTCTGGATCTAAGCCATTTGATTCGCAAGAATATGCAGCTAAACCATGTGTTTCGGATGAATTTGCAGCTAAATCATGTGTTTCGCATAGATTTGGAGCTAACTCGTTTGTTCCTCCTGCATTTGAAGCTATATAATTTATATCGCAAGTATCTGAAGCTAAATAATTTGTTTCTCATTTATTTGAAGCAAAACCTTCTACATCGCATTGATTAGAAGCTAAATCATTGGTTCGCTTGGAGTTTAAGCAAACACGTTTAATTCACATGCAGTTGAAGCTAAATCATGTATATTACAAGTATTTGGTGCTACACCATTCGTTTCGCATGAATATTAAGCTAAACCATGTGTTTCGCATGCAGTTGAAGCTAAATCATGTTTTTCACAAGTATTTGAAACTGAACCATTTGATTCGCATAGATTTGACGCTAAGCCTTCTAAATACTTCGCATTTATTTGTAGCTAAATCATTTGTCTCGTGTGAATTTGAAGGTAACTCGTTTGTTTCGCATGCAGTTGAAGCTAAATCATGTATTTCACAAGTATTTGAAGCGGAACCATTAGATTCGCATTGATTTGAAGCTGAGCCTTCTACTTCGCACTGATTTGAAGCTAAATCATGCGTCTCGCTTGGATTTGAAGCAAACCCTTCCACTTCGAATTGATTTGATGCTAAATCATGTATTTCGCATGGATCTGAAGCTAACTTGTTTGTTTCGCATGCATTTGAAGCTATATCACTTATATTCGCAAGTATTTGATGCTAAATCATTTGTTTCGCATGGATTTGTAGCTAAGCGTACTATTTCGCATTGTTTTGAAGCTAAATCATCTGTTTCGCTTGGATTTGAATCTATCTCCTTTCTTTCGCCCGCATTTGAAGCTATATGACTAATATCGCAAGTATCTGAATCTAAATCACTTGTTTCGCGTGGATTTGAAACTAAACATTCTACATCGCATTGATTTGATGCTAAACCATCTACATCGCGTCCAATTGAAGCTGAATCGTGTCTTTCACTTGGATTTGATGCTGACTCGTTTGTTTCGTCTGCATTTGAATATATATCACTTATATCGCAAGTATTTGAAGCTCAATCATTTGTTTCGCATTGATTTGAAGCAATGCCTTCTACTTCGCATTGATTTGAAGCTAAAACATGCGTTTCGCTTGGATTTGAAG